>NC_142172.1:46688206-46895706 GCF_029865625.1 Vigna umbellata | reverse complement strand
ATCAAGTCATTTGAGTTGATTTTATGGTGAGATGACAAATAAACTGGTATTTTTTTCTCTCTTAATATGTTCAATTTCTTTTAATAAAGAACATTTAAATTCAAAATTCGAAGACCTGTGAATTATGGACCTATCACGCTTCCCCTGTGCCACTCTGATTTGTAGTTGAATGCTTGTTTAATTTTTTTTGTTACTAATATCCTTGTTATTTTATCTCTGCTTGAAGAATGGGCTTTGGCGAGGTCCAAATTTATTTTGGAAAATACGGAAGAAGAAAAGATAAGAGTGTTTCATCTGCAACTCCAACATTTTCATCTGCACCTCCCATTTCCTAAAATATTCCTAATTAAGGAGATAGTTATGCGGTAATTAGTTGTTTATTGACGAATTATGTGTAACATTGAAACCCTCCACTCGCATTTCGCCTATCAGCAAATGCACCCAGCACCCCATTTCTCTACACCCCATTTCCTTGCACTCCATTTCATTTCCTTTATTTTCATTAAGTGTATTCCAATGTGCAGTGAGGAGAGGGTCTTTACGTTTTTACTTTTATTTTGGTGTCAAATCTTCTTCTTCTCTTGTGTATTTTGCATTTCAGTAGATTAGATCAAAGTAGGTAGATTATATAAGATGGAAGGACCGTAGCATAAAGGAGTGAAGAGACAAAAGGGCAGAGCTCATCCTCTTTCTCTCCGCTTTACAACTTATATACAGTGAGTGATACAAGACAGACAGAAACAGGGTTGTTAAGAATTGGAGGTGGTGTTTCGAGGGAGGCAGGCTTGGCGTTTGGAGGTGGTGAAGAAAAAAATACAGGAAGATATATACTTCGGATATGAAAATCCGAAAGAGGAGATTCGGATCTGGATACCCGATGCAGTCTTTGTCCGGACGTCGACATTCGATGGGAAAAAATTGTTTTTCGGTTGTCAGTTGATGGGAACTTTTTTTTTTGTCGCATTTGGAAATGCGATGCATATGTTTTTAAATTTATACTTGTTGGAAGTCCCATGTCGACTAGAGATAAGGTCAATTTATAATATATAAGTGAGGTGCAAACCTTACCCTACAAGCCGGTTTTGTGGGGTTGAGTTAGGCTTAAAACACACCTTCTAATATGGTATCAGAGCCAGGTTAGTGCCTATCCTAGCGAGTTCTAAGTGGGCATTCTATTCTTCTATTCCACCCGCAATCGGGCCGCTATTGGACCACCCAATTTCTACTATCACGCACGAGATGTCTATACCTCGGCGTGATCTGGAAATCAAAGAAACAAACCACCGTTTCCAAATCTTCTTCTGAAGCTGATACAGGTCTTTGGCTTCATTAACCTGTGAATTACAATGGCTGCAATATCTTTTAAAAGATTTGCATATACCGTGCCCGAAACCTTATTCTGTTTACTGTGACAACAACTCTGCTATTCACATTGCCAAGAATCCCACCTTTCATGAACGAACAAAGCATATTGATATAGACTGTCATGTCACTCGACAAAAGCTTCAAGATGGTCTCATCAAACTTCTGCATGTTTCCTCTACCAGTCAAGTTGCAGATGTTTTCACTAAATCTCTTTATCCTTCTCCTTTCAATATGGTCATTTCCAAGCTAAACATGCATAACATTCATGTTCATCTTGAGGGGGGATGATAGAGTTATTATGGCCGTTCGTCCTCATCTGGTGGTTGCCGCTCGTCTTATCGCTCGACAGGTACGATCGTCATCGTGCCTGTCAGTCGTACCGTTCGTTAATGACCATCTCTGTCGCTCACACTGCTCGACAGGAACGCTCGTCCTCGTGACTGTCGCTCACACTGCTCGACAGGAACGCTCGTCCGAGTGCCTGTCGCTCACACTACTCGACAGGAACGCTCGTCCTTTGCTCTGTCGTTCGTTCCTTTTCGTTTTGTTTCCGTTTGACTTCTTTTTATCGATCGTTCCCTTTTAGGACGTTCGGTCTAGGAAGCCTTTCATTGTTTTCTTTTCTTCCTGTATATATACCTTTACCTTATTGTATTTTTAGCAATTTTCTTCAATACAATTCTTTTCTTCTTTGCTCTCTGGTTCTCTTTTTCTCTTTTCTCTGTTTTCTTACATGGTATCAGTAGACAAATACTTTTCTCATGGCTTTCTCCAATTCTACCACTGATTATCTTTCCAATCCTGCCAACCCTCTATTGTTTCTGCATCCCGGTGAGAATCCCGCTCTTATTCTTGTTACTCCTCTTCTTTCTGACAACAACTATCAACAATGGCGTCATGATATGCTCGTTGCTCTGTGTCAACACTCAATTTCGTCCGGGTAACTAATTAAATAAATAATGTTTAAATTTATTTGATCTTGTTTATTTTATTTGATTTTATGTTATTCCAATTTTATTTCATTGTACTCACTTTATTTTGTTATTTTGATTCATTTTGTTTTATTTTATCTTTTAGATTTTTATTCTTTTGTATTCTCATTTTTATTTTGTTATTTTAATTTGTTTTAATTTGTTATTTAGTGTTATTTTCTTTTGTCATTTTAATATTTCTTTACTTTAACTAACTTGTCCAACGTATAAAAATAAGCAAAAAAAAATGGAACACGGATTAGGCAAAGTCAGCTTTCTGAAATCGGTCCTTTCCTCTACGTTATCTCCCATTTTTGGGATGCAAATCCTTGCACAGACCTACTCTACCTCTAGCTGGATTACTACAAAAATGAAAAGAACTTCTCTGAATGGCTGGATTGTAGAGTGGTTGCAGATGACTTTAGCCTGTGAAAGGGAAAAGAGGATTCAAAAAAATGATTCTGTTCAGAAGCTAAGAGCTCATTCCTCCATGAGGCCCAACCACAAGAAAAAGCCTCCCTCTCGTACAGAGGAGGGATCAACAGAGAGAACCCACTCATTCCCCTCTCACAAAAACTTGGATTCACTGGCGAGGAGTCACGATTCGTGGTGGTGAACCTGGGAAAGGGTGAACCTCATTCGAAGGGAGAAGAACGAGAGGGTGAGATCAGAGCAGACCACGGGAGAGGGGATTCTCCTTCAAGGGCTTCTAAGAACTGAGAAAGAGGAGAAAAACGAGAGATGAGATTTGGACCGAAAAAGAAAATGAAAAAGAAACAATACAGAGAAGGTGGCAACAATAGGTATGTCATCTAGTTTACTATGTTATTTGGTGGCGGTTCGGATTAATGTGAATGTTTGAAATGTATTTAACTGGTTGGGACTATATAATGTGTGATTGATATGTTTGATAATTAATATTACACCTCTTTATCCTCGATTACTCTTCTCATTGGTCAATTCATGCTATCTTTGTATCCTCCCTTTATGTTGCTTCATCACCCTTACATCCTTTTGTTTCATCCATCAAGCAATCATTCGAAACCAATATTTCTTGAACCTTCAACCAGAGAGCATCAACATCCATAAGAAACTTACGAGAATAGAGAAAAATGAAAGCTAATGATCAAAACACTCTTTTCAGAATCAGATTCAAGGTTTCTTTCGTTTTCAGTTGAATGAAAATACAAGGCAGTATCTACTCTCATCCTCGTCAATTTCGTCCATCTTCAGCCGACCATCCATTTTCATCTCCAAACACCCATCCTCATTTTGCCTCCACCGTGACCCAATCACGCCTCATCTTCTTCTCCCATTTTTATCTCCCAACTTCAAACTCAATTTCAAGTTCATCTCTTCAACCTGCAAATTGATATTCCTCACACTCATATGCACCCAACACACTAGTAATTTTTCAATTCCAGTAGGCAAAGCAACCAAACCAAAAAAATGAATGAGTGAAAAGAGAGGGGAGAATGTTTCGGTGGTGATGCTGGAGATGAAAGAACCCTTAGAAGAGGGAAGGAAAAAAAGGGAGTGGTGGCGTCGGTGGAGAGACAGAAGATACTTTAGCGGAGGCGGCGGCCCGTGTGTAGGTACGGCGGAAGTGAAACCCCTCCCTGGGTGGTCGGATCGAGGCGCGGCGTGGCGTGGTTCTGGTCCGGAGAGGCAGTGACGCGGGGGCTCAATTCCGGCAGTGAGCGGCGATGCTTCAGGCCGTGACTCGCGGCGGCCAGTTCCGGTGACGACGAACGGCATCGTCGGCGACGCCCTAGGCCGCGGCTCTTGATGACGGGTCAGTGGGGAAGATAAACGAGAGAGAGGAGGCAGTGGCGCCGCGGTTGGCAGTGATTCCGGTGGTGCCTGAGGTCGCCGCCGACGCCGAGACCGGTCGTGGGCGGTTCGCGTTGGTTGGTTCGAAGCAGTAGCAGCGTGGTGTTTGGTTCGGTCGGAGAAAGAGATCCTGGGTCTCTGATATGTTGATTGTGAACGTAAAGAGAGTTTGAAGTTGGGAAACCCCTATTTTTCTGATTTGGGTTAAGGAGCTTTGGGCCTAGGTCGTGGGCTGCCCTCTTCCTTTCTATTTGGATCCCTGCTCCCATTCTACGCCCCTGTTTTTTATCCCTACACACTTATGTTTATTGGGTCGCTTTTTTTTTCCTGCCACATTCACAACTCCATTTACACCCCTTGCGTTTGGGCTTAAGCCTTTTTGCCAGTAATAAGAATAAAAAAGGGAATTGGGCCTTAGCACACTATTTCGGGATGCACCTCTAGTTTCATCTTTACACCCTTGTTAGATACAAAGTTAAAAAAGGGGTTTGGGCCCAAACTAAAGAACCTCAATTTCACTCCACACCTCTGGCTTTTATCTCTGTACCTCTATTCATGTTGGGCTTTTCTCTTGCTTTATTTTTTATGCTTTTGTTTTCTTTTAGTTAGTTTTTATTGCATGTAACCCCTTGTATGATAGCCCACACCCCTTTGTTTTATTTATATCTATTAGACTTGTTTGTTTCGTTCTCCATAAAAATTATAAAAAAAAAATATTAAAATTATAAATATTTTAAATTAACAAAAAATATGTTTTAAAGGTTAAGCACATGTGTGATGGCTCGCATCGTCCTTGTGCTAAAAACCTTTTCTTCTTTCTCAAATAAAAATACAAAAATATATTTTAAAGGTTAGACACGTGTGTGATCGCTCGCATCGTCCTCGTGCTAAAAACCTTTTCTTCGTCCTTTATAAAAAATACAAAAATATATTTTAAAGGTTAGGCACGTGTGTGATCGCTCGCATCGTCCTCGTGCTAAAAACCTTTTCTCCTTTTTATAAAAAATATAAAAAAATACAAAAATATATTTTAAAGGTTAAGTACAGGTGTGATCGCTCGCATCGTCCTTGTGCTAACAACCTTTTTCTTCTTTCTCAAATAAAATTATAAAAATATGTTTTAAAGGTTAAGCACATGTGTGATCGCTCGCATCGTCCTTGTGCTAAAAACCTTTTCTTCTTTCTCAAATAAAATTACAAAAATATGCTTTTAAGGTTAAGCGCATGTGTGATCGCTCGCATCGTCCTTGTGCTAAAAACATTTTCACCTTTTTCTCAAAAGATACAAAAAACTGTAAAATCTTCAAAAACTAAAAACATCAACACTTTCAAGCAAACAAACAGTCTTTCTGCCAGAACTACGTGTTTCTTGATTCTCCATCAAAAGTGGAGATACGTAGGAGCAAGGTTAGCCCTTGTCAGGTTCACTTCCCAAAAATCCAAAAATCATTTCAAAACAAATTTTCAAACAATTTCCAAACAAATCTCTCAAACAGATTCGAAAGAACTACGTAACCCTGATTTCTCATTCTGAATGAGAATACGTAGGAGCAAGGTCAATCCTTGTCGGGCCCAAAAAACTAAAAAATATATTTTGTTTATTTATAATTTTATTTTAGGGGGTAGTTAAACATTTTGAAAACCACATCATATTCGTGCATTTAGTTAAAGGTACTGCCTTAAGGCAGGCGTTGTAGGGTGTTAATACTTTCCCTACACGTAACCGACTCCCGAACCTAGAATCTGGTTCTTGTAGACCACGCTTTATCATTTTATGGTTTTTCCGCAGTTTTCCATAATAAACTATGGTGGCGACTCCAAATCTCTTTTTCAAAACCCGTTTCTTTTTTGGATCGTCGTCCCGTCGCGATTCCGGTTGCGACACTCTGGAAACCAAGAATAAAGAAAAATTTGTTCTTGGCACTATCCCTTGCCCTGCTGCTGATGATATTCTTCACGAAGCCTGGAAACGTTGTAACAAGATGGTGATTTCATGGCTGACACGATCCATGACGCTTCCTATTAAACAATCTGTTATGTGGATGGAATCTGCCTATGAAATTTGGATTGATCTTCTTCAACGTTTTTCTCATGGTGATAAGTTTCGTATTGCTGATCTTCAAGAAGCCATTCATTCTTGCAAACAAGGTGATTCCACTGTATCTCAGTATTATACTCGTCTTCAAATAATTTGGAAAGAGCTTTCTCTATATCAAACCATTCTTGTATGTACCTGTCATTCTCCTTGCAATTGTGGATTGTTAATCAAGATTCAACAAGATCGTAATGATGATTCTATAATCAAGTTTCTCCGTGGGTTAAACGATGAATTCTCTTCTGTACGTTCTCAAATCATGCTAATGGAACCCATGCCAAATCTTACCAAAACCTTTTCTTTGATTCTTCAACAAGAACGTGAATTTCATAATTCGTCCTCACAAACTCCACAAGATTCTATGGCCAATTTCAATTCTTACGATCCTCAACACAAGCCTTATAAGACTGATCGTTCTGGTACTTTTTCTGGTCGTGGACGAGGACGCAATATTAAATTTGGTGGTCGTTCTAAGTACTGTGATCATTGCAAAAGAACTAATCATACTTCTGATAATTGCTGGTTCAAATATGGCCTTCCTCAAGGTTATAAACCCGTCATCAAACCTCATTTAGCTATCTCCAATTCTTCTGCCAACATGACTAATGGTGATTCACACACCTCCACTGATACTTCTAATGATGATTCTTCTGCTGATAAAACTCAACCTCAATACACTTTTTCTCAAGATCAGTATAACGCCATTCTTGGTTTATTGAAACAATCTCAATCTCCTACTACTAGGGAGGCCAGTGTTAATCAATGCACTCCACAGTCATCAGGTTCTTTTTCTTCATTTAATCTTTCTTCTTGGATTATAGATAGTGGCGCTACTTATCATATATGTTCTTCTAAATTTCTTTTTCATTCCTTACATCCCATTACTCCTATTTCAATACGCTTACCAAATCACAGTTTTGTTACTACTGAATTTTCTGGCACTATCATTTTAGGCAATTTGATTTTACATAATACTCTTTTTGTTCCTAACTTCTCTGTTCATCTTATTTCTATTTCCAAATTATTACATTCAAATAATTTCTTCATTGTTTTTCATCAAGATAGTTGTCTCATTGTGCAGATGAATACTTACCAGACGATTGGAGTAGCTAAGAAATACAAGGGTCTTTTTTATCTTCTTAGTAATAATGTCACAACTACTTCTGAATTGAATATTTCTCATTCTGCTTTTCATAACAGTTCTAATGATTCTTGTAATTTGTGGCATATGAAACTTGGACATCCTTCAAATAAAGTTCTTCAAAGTTTAGCCTCTCAATATACTGATATTTCCTTTCAATCTTTTGATGCTTGTGACGCCTGTGCTTTTGCTAAACAAAAACGTCTTCAATTTTCTGTTAGCAAAACTAAATCTTCTTGTTTCTTTCATCTAATTCATGTTGATATTTGGGGTCCCCTCTCTATTTCTTCTATTGATGGATACAAATATTTTTTAACTATAGTTGATGACTATAGCCGTTTTACATGGATTCTTCTTTTAAAACAAAAATCTGATGTTAAAAACTTACTTCAAAAATTTATTCTCTTAACTGAAAATCAGTTTTCCTGTAAACTTAAAATTCTAAGGTCTGACAATGGCAAAGAATTTTTTCTTAATGACTTTTACTCTACTAAAGGTATTTTTCATGAAACCTCTTGTGTTGCTACTCCTCAACAAAATGGCATTGTTGAAAGGAAACATCAACATATTCTTAATGTTTGTCGTTCTCTACTTTTTCAGTCTAAAGTTCCTAATATTTTCTGGTCTTATGCTGTCAAACTTGCCATTCACATCATCAATAGACTTCCAACAATACTTCGCACCTCCAGATCCGATGGTGCTGTGTATTGTTTCGCTTTTCAATTTCTGTGTATTTTTTTTGCAGTGTGTTTTAAAGAAATGATTAGTAAAAATGGTCCAAAGTTGATAGAGAATCACATATGTTGTGAGGTTGCAATGATAATTTGGGACAGAGAGAGATGGATGGAGGGAATGGAGTGTAGTGATATGAGTGAAGAATGTGGTGGTGGTGTTTATGTTGGAAGGGTAAAAGAAGAAAAGATAATAAGAAGAAATTGTGAAAATGTAACATATTTGGGAGGTCGGGGTAGGGGTAGTCTACTTAGGTTCATGGCTGAGCAGAGCTTGTGAGAAAGATAAAAAAAGAGAAGAGAGAATTGTATAGCCAAAGACCAAGCCAACCCTTTACAGGCGCACACCAACTCTTTGAAACTTTTCTTTAATTTATATTCAATTTGTATAGATAAAAAAAAGAAACTTCAATCCTCATTATGACTAAAGTTAAATCACAGGCTTATGTACTTCCATCGTGCTGTGCGAGAGAAGGGAGAGCAAATGGTGGTACCGTGCGTGAGAAAGGAAAGCATACGTGAGGGTGCTATGCGAGAGAGAATCAGCAAATGACATCCGACACACAAATCCTAAAACATATTTTAATTAAGGGCATCCTAAAACATTTTAATTAGGGACTAAATATATATTTTAGCAAAGTTTGGAGGTGCAGTGCAGGGTGCAGGATGAAAGGGTTGAAGGAAGATGATAAAACACTCAAAAGATAAACATAAAAAAAGACTAACAGACAAATAAACTTCTGAACTCAAAATAACCCAACCCAACTAAATAAAATATTGAGCCCTGAACTAGCTTAACTCAAAAACAAAATATTCACAATGGTAGGAATCATAATAAATATATGTGAATAAAATTTCTAATGAACAATAAATCTACATTTTCAATGGATATTTATTAATAATATATAAATATTTTGATTACTCATGTATAAGTATTTCAATTATTGGTTTGTTTATTAACCTAATAGGATTATTATAATATTAATTCATGAATATTATTATAATATGATATCATATTTTATTATTTATAAATCATCTACAATAATAGTTATTTAATTTTTTTGTATAAATTAATAAAAGATATTCCTCTTCTATAATACTTTCAACTACCCCTTTTTTTCACTAGCCCCTAACTTTCCATACAAAAAGTGTAAATATAAATATAATAGTTATTTAATTTTTTTTGTATAAATTAATAAAAGATATTCCTCTTCTATAATACTTTCAACTACCCCTTTTTTCACTAGCCCCTAACTTTCCATACAAAAAGTGTAAATATAAATAAATTATTCCAATTTAAACTACTCGTGTTTTGGATTCTCACTTAGCTTTTATTATTTGTAAGTTGTCCGCAGTAACAATTATTTAATTTTTATATAATTTAATGATAATAAAAGATATTATTTTAAACAATTTAAGAGACAAAATTATCTTTCAATAAATTATTGTTATAAAAAACAGAAAACAATTGTTATAGAAAAAATATAATGGGTATCAATCAATTTATTTTTTGTATAAATAACGATGGGTTATTTTAAATTTGAAATAATTGTTTCAAAACAATTTATTTTACATTATTTATTTAATAAACAAAATGAATTTGATTATTAAAGTAGGTATAAAATATTCATGTTAAATTTATGATGTGAACATATAAGAATAGTCTTTTAGGAGATAAGGATGAAGCATAAGACTAATTTTAGTTTTTTAGTCTTGTATATATTATAGATGTATATATAGACTTCTATCTACTTTAACTTTTAAGTGTATGGCGCTTTATTGATAAAAGCATTATCTTTTTTTCTAATATTTGTATAACTGTAAAAGTTTATAAATATTTTTTCTTATAACTATTTTAGTTTATTGATATATGATTTATCCTAAATGTTATAGCAAATATCAACTATTTAAAAATAAATTGATTATAAAAAAAATACTTATTAAAGATGTTTTTGAAATTTATAAGGAAATAAATAATAAGTTTATTTCAATTTAGTTGGTTTTTTTTAATAATCTAAAATGATAAAAATTTTATAATTATAAAACTAAATAAGTAGTTGTATTGTAAATATATACAAAAGTATATTGATATATGATTAGCAAATATAAACTATTTAAAATTAAACTAATTATAAAAAAATACTTATTAAAGATAAAGTATATTCATATATAAAAATATATATTCATATATATAAAAACTCTTATCAGAGCCAGGTTTCGATCCTGGGACCTGTGGGTTATGGGCCCACCACGCTTCCGCTGCGCCACTCTGATTTGTTGGTATGTATAATAGTCTTTTTATTTTGATCCTTGTTTTTACTTTGAAAAATGGGCTTTGGTGAGACCCAAATTTATTTTAGAAAGTACGGAGACAGAAAAGATAAAGATTCAAAGAAGACCCAAATTGCTACAAATTTATTCTCATAAAAAAAATAAAAAGGGTGTTTCATTTTGTCCCTCTAACCCTTTCGTACCTCCAAACTATAATAAAATATCAATTTTGTCCTTAATTAAAAATGCATTTATTTTGTAAAAAACTAAAAAAAATTGATCAAAGATTCTTAAATAGTTTCAGTTCAAAGTGTTTGACCTTCCATCTCCAACTTTTAGAAAAAATCAACTTTTAATTTTAATAAATATATATTTATTTAATTTTTTCTCATTGCAATCATTTTATGAATTTATAATTTAATTAGATAATTTTTAATGGTTAAAAATAAGTTTTATGAACTTTTTAAATTTAATATAAAATATTAAAGA
Organism: Vigna umbellata; assembly: GCF_029865625.1. Classification (NCBI taxonomy): domain Eukaryota; kingdom Viridiplantae; phylum Streptophyta; class Magnoliopsida; order Fabales; family Fabaceae; genus Vigna; species Vigna umbellata. The sequence continues at coordinate 46,884,810 of NC_142172.1, read as the reverse complement.
AAGTATGCGATGTTAATATGCAATCTAACGATTTGAATGTTTATCTAAATATATTTCTATTGTGATAGATGTATCCGGAAAACAAAGTAAACTAAGAAGAGGTAGAAAATTAACATCTTCAATTGTTAAAAAGAATGACTTTTAAAATAAAAAATATACGCGTGTAATCACTTAGGACTTGTTCTTTTGAGTGGATTTGAAGAAGGAGATTTGAGAGGATTTGAAGATAATTTTTTTGTCGTTTTTTTGAGCGAATTTGAAGATAAATGAGAGTGAATTTGAAAATAATTTCTTTTAATTTGTCACGTCAATACAATTCTATACTAATTCTCACAAATTTTATTTTCAAATTCACTCTCATTTACCTTCAAATTCACTCAAAAAAAACGACAAAAAAATTATCTTCAAATCCTCTCAAATCCCCTCAAATTCATTTTCTCAAATCCACTCAACAAAACAAAGCCTAGGACCTAAGGGACGGGTGCAGGAAATTAAAAGAAGGATACAGGGCAATAAGTTGGATCAACTTCTTTAACTTTGAAACCCATCTGTTTCTTTATTATCTTCGTCGTCAGCCATCGCTGCAAGTCTCACGTCCGTCGGCGGCAATGCCGTCAACCATTAGATTTCTTCATCTCCATCTTTGCACATCCCGACGCCAGCTCCAATATTTTCTTTCAGTTGTGTAGTTGTGTTTTTCTGTTGAGTGTGAAAGAAGAAGTCATTATTTATATTTTCTATTTCTATTAACAGATGGGTTTGGCAACACATAGGATATCCGTATCCGATTTAGGTACAATCACATTTTCATATCTGATTTAGATATAATTGGATTTTCATATCTATAGGTTAATTTTTTTTATTCTAAAATACTTTTATTAATTTTAATAATTTTTTTATAAATTAATTTATAATAATTAAAAATTATATAATTACATTATAAGTTCATACATAAATTTAAAAGATATTAAAGAAGACAAAATATTATCAATTCAAATAAGTTATAACGGAGTGTAGGTTTCATTTCAATAAATTTTAAGATATTTTAGAGAAGTGGAGATACAAGATAAAATGCTTGAAGATGTTGGATGCAACATCCTAGATAAAAAAAAGACTAACAAGAGAAACTTCTGAACTCAAAATAATCCAACCCAACTAATTAAAATATTGGGCCCTGAACTAGCGTAACTTAAAAAAATGTCGCTCCCTCCACCGTCCTAACACCCCAAATACTTATTTATTTCTCCAATATTTTCTTTTATTTCAAAAATACTTTACACCTAACTACTGTTTTCTTTTATTTTAAAAATACCCTATATTTCTCCATTGTATTTAACAATCTTTTTCTTTTTCTCTTCACATTAATGGAGCATTCAAATGGCTCAGATTTAAACTTGTGAAAAATTTTATATATACTTTCCCTTAAATAAGTTTGATTCAATCTTATTTTCACTGTTCAATATATTTTTTTTTCTTCAAATTACTTAATAAATGGTAAAATTTTGTTCTAAATTTCTAGAAAAATGTTTATATATGTGTGTTTTTTTTTACATTTAATATCTATAATTTTTAACATTATATTATGTTTTAACTTGACTTAAATAACTTGAATAAAGTATTTAATTTATTAGATAAATAATATAAAAATATTATTAAATACTTAAAATATAAAAGACAAGTTATTTGTTAAAGATTTGAAATTTATTTAGTTCTTTCGTGATTATAAAGTTAGTATATAATAATAATAATAATAATAATATATTTACTATTAATATTATTATGTTTATTATTTTGTATTTGCATCTAACTTTTAAGTTTATGAAATGAAAGTGGTAGAAGCACTAATATTTAAGTTTCGTCTGAATTTTATATTTTGTAATATATCACAAGTTTAAATCTAAATCTAAATCATATGAATACTCCATTAATGCAGAAGGAGAAAGAGAAAGATTGTTGAGGATAGTGGAGAGGTGTGAGGTATTTTTGGAATAAAATAAAACAGTGGAAATGTGTAAAGTATTTTTGAAATAAAAAAAATAGTGAAGAGGTGCAGAAGCACTTGGGATGGTGGAGGGAGCAATACTCAAAAAAAAAATATTTACAGTGACTGGAATCATAATAAATATAAGTGAATAAAATTTCTAATGAATAATAAATTTACATTTTCAATTGATATTTATTAATAACATATAAATATTTGAATTACTCGTGCATAAGTATTTCAATTAATTGTTTGTTTATTGGCCTAATAGGATTATTATAATATTAATTCATGAATATTGGGTACCGTTGCTTGCATCATTTTCATTGTTTGCAGGAGAGTTGGAGCTACGCATTTTGGGTAAAAGTTGTATATTAAAGTCTCACCGCTAGAATGGTTCCAAAAAAGAGTGTCCAAACTACAAAACCACTATTGTTAATTCCAGCAAATAAAGAAATTGATGAACATATATTAGAAGAACCAAAGCAGAGGCCAAATATTCTGTTCATAAAGTCAAATAATATATGTTTTGAAACAGATGCGTGGTTGGTAAAAGCAATTATAGATCATAAGAATCTTATTTTTTTTTAAAGGTCACTTTCAAAGGCATGGAATAAACGTAATTTTTTAAATATTTATTAGCAACACGTATTAAAATAATGTTGTATGGATAACTTTAGTCATAAAATGAAAAATAAAAATAAAACAACTTATATAAACTAATATTCATTTTACTCTTATATTGTTATATTTTAAATATAATATAAAACCATGTTACTTATGAGAGTTATGTAATGTAATTAATAAAAAAATAATAATAATTAACAATTTAATTTTATTTGACTTTTCACAAATATATCTAAACAAAATTACAAATAAATTAAAGACTAAAACACTTTTTTATCTTAATTTTTGTTAAAATTATATAATTTGATCCTCTAAAACACTTTTTTTATCTTAATTTTTGTTAAAATCATTTAATTTGGTCCTCTTATTATTATTTTCAATTGAATCCCATTTTTTGTTAAAATAGTTTAATTACATTTTTTATGTGATATTTGTATAAACAATATTAACATTGTATATCACGTGTTAGATAGTAATATTTTTATTTATTTATTTATTTTGTAATTTTTTTTAAGTTTTAGATTAAAAACTAAAGATATATTTAATTATATTGTACAATAATTGATTATTTAAGTTTATTGTACGTTTTAAAAATATATCTAGTATATGGTAAGTATAAATATTTAATATTTAATGTCTTTTTTAAATAACACTATTCTTCCTGTAAAACTAAGAGCATTTCAGAGACATTTCTGTGTTAATTTTTTTTGTACATATTTCTGTGTTAATTTAAAGATAAAATTATAACACTTTCAATTTAACACTCAAACAACAACTTAATTCTCTCTCTCTCTCTCTCTCTCTCTCTCTCTCTCTCTATATATATATATATATATATATATATATATATATATATACTTTTTTTTATTAAATATTTAAAAGATAAGATTCATTTTCAGTTTTTTATCTTGTTTTATTTTTTTTAAAGTACTTATACAGAAACTTATTAAAATATGACCTAAATTGTTAAACAATAATTATGTTTACAAAATTTATTTATTTTAATTGGTTTCAACAACAATTAATAATATATAATGTATTTTTTAATTTTATTAATGTGGCATTTATATTTATATATTTAGTATACATATCATTAGTTCCTTCTTCAGAAATAATAATTATTTTTCTAAAAATTGGTTATTCTAAAATATATTTTATGACCAATAATAATCTGATATTTATATATTTTAAGAAATCATTAAAGGTAATATATGATTAGCTTTGACTATGTTAATGAATGTAATGTATTTTGAATTTTAAAAACATAGTATATATTTATTAAATACATTATTTTCTATTTTAATTAAGCTTGTGCACAATAAAAAAAATATCTTTATTAAATAAAATAATAATATTAAAAGGTTTCTAAATCCATCTATTTGTGTATATATATACATGCATGCTTTCTTCTCTTGTATACATAAACATATCTATAAGTCTCAAAAGAAAATAAAAACTTAGATTTGTTTCAAAGAATGAGTTTCACAATTAAAACCTTGATGTCTCTTTTCCAAATTTTTTGTATTGTTTTCCTCTTGACTTCAGGTATTAAACTCATATTTTGTTTAGCATGTTTTTTTTTAATTGTATATTTTTTATTTGTTCTATTACCTTATTGAAAATAAGTGTAAGTTTATGTTTTATATTAGTAAAAATGATAATGTTGAGTTTAAAAGATTCATAAATTTACTATCAAGGTTATAAAGTGGTGTGTATCCTTTGTACATATTTTATTAAGTTTTTAGTAATTTGTCTTTTTAGTAAATTCTCTCTTCATTACACGGTAAATTACATGAAATCAAATACAATATTGAGTGAACAAGTTAAAATATTAGATTAAATGAAATGTGATATGATATTAATTACACAAGTTAAATTATTTGATGAATTGATAAAAAAAAAAGATTTGGATATAATTTGTAATTATATATTTTTTTTATAAATTTCAGGGGTGAGAAGTAGTTTTACACCAACACCTCCTGGAGATGTTTGCCAAGTAGGAGGAAACTGTCCCAGCGAAGAAAAATGTCAAAAATATTGTAAATTCTTTGCCTATAAGAGTGGTTTTTGTATTCCTCCTGGTGGTGAAAGATGCTGCTGTGAGAAAAAAGATTCTGCTGTGTGAAACAAAGGACGTTTCTATTATATAATAATCTTAAAATCACTTGTTTTTCTTACTATTTATGTATGACAACTTTACATATAAAAAAGTTGAAACATCAATAAATTCTTAATTTAAAATTCTCTTATCATTATTCATCCATATTAAAACTTTGACTTGAAAGTATTGTTAGAAAATAAAGTTAATCATTTTACCATATAAGCTTAAATATATAAATTGATAATATAATGTTTTATCATATTTTGTTATTTATAAATCATCTACAATAATAATAATAATAGTTATTTTTTTTTTAAATTAATAGAGGCTTAATTGCTTTTTTCCCCACATTTAGAGTTTTGTGCTCCTTAGTATCTGTTTTTATAAATGTCTTTGCGTTTGAACGTAATGTAAATTAAGTCACTTGAGTTAATTCTATGGTGAGGTAATAAATAAATTTGTATTAATCAAGTCACTTGAATTAATTTTATGGTGAGTTGACAAATATATTTGTATTTTTTTTCTCTCTCCTCTATCTCTAAATTGGTAAACGGAGTTAACACTTTTCTAGTATATGTTATACTATTATGGTTAGACTTAGATGACTGTAAAATTTACGTATACTTTTCTTATGACTGTTCTATTTTATTGATGTGTGATTTATCTTATAATAATGTTAGTTAGAATAAGTATAAACTATTTATGTTAAAAATAAATCGATTATAAAAAATATAATTAAAGGTGTTTTTCAAATTTATTAAAGAAATTGATAATAAGTTTATTTCAATTAGTTGATTTTTTTAAATAATCTAAATATTGTAAATTTTGTTAAGTTTCTTAACAAACCCTGATTTAAAAAATCCAACAATTAAAATTATTATTTTTTATTAAAAATAAATTTCACTTTGACTTAGTCAATTGAAACTTATTTCTATAACATTACAAATCACCGATATAAAATGTATAAAAAATCATTTAAATTTGGTGTATAAAATATGTGAATTTTCAAAAATAATTTTGCAAGAACATTATGACACATTTTCTTGATGTTTTGGAAGAAAATTAAGATTAAGGCTTTTATTTATTTATTTTATATTAGGTGTGACATATTTTTGTAATAAAAGATGTTATAAAATTTTATAATTATAAGACTAAATAAGTAGTCAATGTTCCTGGGACCTGTGTCACGCTTCTGCGCCACTCTTATTTTTGTTTAATTGTTTTTTTATTAGTAATAGCCTTTTGGGTGCTGCTTCCTCTACTTCCCAAAGTATTTCTGTACTTCTTCGTTATTTTTTTTATTTCAAAAATATTTTACATGGAATAAAAAAAAATAGTGGGGATGTGTAGAATATTTTTGGAATAAAAGAAAATAGTGAGGAGGTGTAGGACCACTTGGGTGGTAGAGGAAGCAACACCCTAACCTTTTTATTTTCATCACTTCTTGGGCTTTTGGTGAGATCCACATTGATTTTTGAAAGTATAGAGGCAGAAAATATTAAGATTCAAAGGAGAGGGTCACTCTCTACACCACCTCACTTTGCTCTCTGCACCATCACAATTTTTTTAAATTCTAAAACTATCCTTTATATTTTAAAATATCCTACACCCCGACCTCTTTTCTTCAACGGATGTCAACATTCGTTGAAGAAAAAATTCTTCAACGGATGTGCCACATCCGTTGAGTTTTTTTTTATAATTTTTAGTTATTTAATTTATTGTATTTTAAATTAATATATAAATATTATTTAATTTTTTTAAATTTATTACTTAATTATTTATAAATTAATTTTATTTTATTTAATAAAATAATAATTATTAATTTAATTTATGTATTATTATTTAAGTAATAATTAAAATATTTTTTATAAATATATTAAAACGGATGTGCCACATCCGTTGAATTTTTTTAGTTTTTAGTTTTTTTATTTTTTTAATTTTAAATTAATATATTAATATTATTTAATTATTTTAAAATTATTACTTAATTATTTATAAATTAATTTTATTTTATTTAATAAAATAATTATTATTAATTTTAAATTATTATTTAAATAATTAACGGATGTGGCCACATCCGTTGAATTAGTTTCTTTTTTAGTTTTTAGTTTTTTAATTTTTTATATTTTAAATTAATATATAAATATTATTAATTTTTTTTAAAATTATTAATTAATTATTTATAAATTAATTTTATTTTATTTAATAAAATAATTATTATTAATTTAATTTATATATTATTATTTAAATAATAAATAAAATACTTTTTAAAAATCTTTTAAACGGACGTGGCACATTCGTTAACGGATATGGCTACATCGTTGAAGTTTTTTTTTTTAAATAAAAATAATAAACTAAAATATAAAATATAAAATATGTAAACGGATGTCAACATCCGTTGAAGGTGAAACGAATGTTGAAATCCGTTTTATAGAAGAACAAATTAGGTATGGAATGGTGCAGAGAGCGCTTGGTGGTGGTGGAGGGAGCAACTCTCTTCAAAGGAAGCCGAACACTTAGGCCCAAATTTGTTCATAAAAAAAAACGGGTCTTGCTCCCTCCACCAGCACACCTTTCTCCCTCCACCTCCCCTTTACTATTTTGTCCCTCAATAAAATTTTATTTTTAGGGTTATTATTTTTTAATTTTACCCTTTCACAACCTATTTCACTAATAACCTATTCTAGTCTCACAACCTATTTCACTAATAACCTATTCTAGTATCACAACCTATTTCACTAATAACCTATTCTAGTCTCGTACATGAGTAAAATATTTTTCTTTCATTTTAACATTATATTTCTTCCTCTATTTCTTTCGTCGTTGTGAGATACTACAAGTTACAAAGGTTGGTGGTGGTGGAAAGAATTACCAAGCAATCTTCCTCTCCCTCTCGTGGTGTAGTGTCGCTCTCATGGTACAGTGCGTGTTGTGCTTCCTCATATTCGAATAAACCTTGAAATAAAACCCTAAAATAAAAAACGTAAACGGATGTCAACATCCTTCAACGGATGTCAACATCCTTCAACGGATGTCAACATCCTTCAACGGATGTCAACATCCGTTTAAGGAAAAACGGATGTCGACATCCGTTTTACCTTAAACGGATGTTGACATCCGTTGAAGATGTCACTTCAATTTAAAGGTTACGTTTCTTATTTTAGAGTTTATTTTATTAGGGGACATCCATTGAAGGATGTCACCTTCGTTGATGTATACTTCCTCACGCTGGTTGATGCTCTGGACGCTCCTCAATGTTCCTTCACACCACGGCGGTGACGCTCCTTCACACCACGGTGGCAATAGAAGCTTTCAAACAAAAAAAAATTGGAAAGAAAAAGGAATGAAAGTGCGGGAGGTGGGGAGGTGAAACGAAAATGGGGAAAGGGAAAGAGAGTTCCCTGGGTGGGTGTTGGGAAAGTAAAATTAGGGTTTCAAATTATTTAAAATAGGGTAAAAGTAAAAATCGTTTTAACTTAAAGATATAATTGTATTTAAAATAATGTGGGGAGATGGAGGAAGCATAGGGTGGTGGTGGAGGGAGCAACACACAAAAAAAACCTAACACAAAAACTTCTGAACTCAAAATAACCCAACCCAACTAAATAAAATATTGGGCCCTGAACTAGCTTAACTTTAAAAAAAAATATTGACAATGGTAATAATCATAATAGATATATGTGAATAAAATTTCTAATGAACAATAAATTTACATTTTCGATGGATATTTATTAATAACATATAAATATTTGAATTACTCATGCATAAGTATTTCAATTATTGGTTTGTTTATTGGCCTAATAGAATTATTATAATATTAATTCATGAATATTCGTTACCGTTGCTTGCATCATTTTCATTGTTTGCACGAGAGTTGGAGCTGCGCATTTTAGGTAAAAGTTTTATATTAAAATCTCACAGTTAGAATGACTCCAAAAAAGAGTGTCCAAACTACAAAACCACTCTAGTTAATTCCAGCAAATAAAGAAATTGATGAACATATATTAGAAGAACCAGAGCAGAGGCCAAATATTCTGTTCATAAAATCAAATAATATATGTTTTGAAACAGATGCGTGGTTGGTAAAAGCAATTATAGATTCATTTGAATTGTGAAGAGGTTATTATGAAGGTGGGTGCATAAAATTTTAAATGATCCAATTCGATCATATAAGTTGTCTATTTAAAAAAAAAGTAGTTCCACTCATAAGAATCTTATTTTTTTTTTAAACGTCACTTTCAAAGGCATGGAATAAACGTATTTGTTTAAATATTTATTAGCAACATGTATTAAAATAATGTTGTAGGGATAACTTTAGTCATAAAATGAAAAAGAAAAAGAAAACAACTTATAGTATAATTAAATTTACTTTAAGTACTCAAATTTTATAGAATTGTTCTTTTTTAGCCTATTTAAAAGTTCAGTTTCCTTGATAAACATTTATGAAAAATTCATTACTTAGGATAGTAGCGTCTGAATTTATTCCATGACTTTATATGATTACCACATGCTTGGATTTAAAGTGTTGGATGGAGTGGAGTACATATTCTACAAAGAGTCTCTGTATAAGGTAGTTTTAGAAAAACATGAAAGGAAATTCAATTTTGTTGGATACAAAAACCAGTGCAGCCTACAATATAGACTATCGTAGGATGTCTGCTTTAATATTCCAAAAATTTGTGGCACTTTGTTAAAAAGTAAGAAATATGACTCGAATCCAGCCAGATCTTTAATACACACGGCAGACATATTATCATTTTCTTCTCTTGTAATAATAATAAAAAAAAAACACAAGTATAAACTTTAACAGGGTAATTTAATTTTCATGTATTATTATGCACAAACTTTTATAAGGTAGACGAATTTGAATTTGTGTTTCTTTAAGGATTTTTGACAGTTACTTATTCACACTGTCTGTAATTAAAATATTGATATAGAATTTTATAACGAAAACTTGAAGAAAAAAAAAAGTAAAAAAATATTTTATTTGAATCCGAATCCTACATCAAAACATAGTTTATTATTGGTTTATATAACTCTTGAATGACTAATATATGTTTTGTCTGTAAAAGGATGTCTCTCTTTGCATTATCTAAACTTCAAAACTAACAAATCATATCATAACAAAGACAGTTAAAAAGGCAATTAAGTCCGGTTCAAAACAGGTAACTGTTTGACCTGAAATAAAATATATAAACCAGAAACGAAAAGATTAATATTTCAAACTTATTTTTGAAGTGTCTGTTTTGGGCAAGAAAGTCTGCGGTAGATACTAATGGAGCCCCAAAGATACTTGTTGATTTTCTCCTCTGTCTCTGTGTCTATGCTACTTTTCTTGAGAACCAAAAAGACGAAAATAAATCTTTGCAAGGAAGGAGAGCTGCATTTGATCCGTTATAGTAAAAAATTGACTTAAAGATGCAATCTTCGTGATCAGTAACCCTATCCGCCCCAAATCTTTTTCCCACCTATCTATCCAAAAAGTGGTAGCTGATAAAAGGCCTCTCAAAAAGTAGAGCCGAGAGATTAATGCGAATAAGACCTAACAAAATACGAAGCCTTCCGCAAAGAATCTTAATTGTTACATTTTACATGGTAAAACACAAAAAACAAGAAACTAAAAGAGAGGGGTTTCAGTTCCCTTCACCGTTTGGATAAGCCTTTCTCTGCACTTTTAGTTTTCCTCTTACATTTATCATATTATTGTTTCGCCGCTATGCCAAGAAGGACTAGTAAACAAGGCAAGGCAAGGAATGTGAGTAACTGAGCCACGCAGAATAGAATTGAAAAACCAAGACGAAAGGGAGACAGACAAACCATGAAACTATGTCTCTCTCTCACACACTCTCTCTCATAAATTTACTCACACACTGAAATTTCTTTCTTCCTTAATAAACAAATAAACTCATAACCCCATCCACAAAGCAACTTAATTTTCCCATCCTAGAATAATTACCCGACCATTACCACTATTATAAAACCAGTTATGATAAAACCCCTTCCCATTTCCCAAAATTTTTGAGCTTCCATAAGTAATTGTGCATTCAAGAAGAAGCACCCAAAACCAAAACCAAGCATCATTTTACAGCAACAAAACCAAACCAAACCATACCCATCGTCATAATTGTTCCTTGAAAGAAGAATGCTCCCAATCACCTGCATTCTTTTAATGTGCCTTCTAAGTTCTTTCTCACCTCCAATTGAAGCTCTCCTCAACCTCACCGTCTTACTCCACCAACACCCTCACCCAGAAGCCATAGTCCACGAACTTCAACGGTAAACAATATTTCCTCTGTCCAACAACCCACATTACGTACTTCTACTTCTCCCTCCTCTCAAACATTAAAAATTTCGCTACTTTCTCTTTTCGTGATGCAGGAAGGTCAATGTCTCGTTGTGGAGAAGGCAAACACTGTCCAAGGACCAACAACCCGCGTGTCTCACCGGAAATCCAATCGACGACTGCTGGCGCTGCGACCCCAACTGGGCGGCCAACCGGCAGAAGCTGGCGGAGTGCGGCGTCGGGTTTGGCAAAGACGCCATGGGCGGAAAGGGCGGGCAGATCTACGTGGTCACGGATTCGTCGGACCGCGACCCAGCCAACCCTGTCCCCGGCACGCTCCGGCACGCCGTCATCCAAGACGAACCTCTCTGGATCGTGTTCGCTGCGGACATGACCATTAACCTGAAGCACGAGCTCATCTTCAACAGCTTCAAAACCGTCGACGGCCGCGGCGCTAACGTCCACGTCACGGGCCACGGCTGTATCACTCTCCAGTACGTCTCCAACGTCATCATTCACAACATCCACGTCCACCACTGCACACCCTCTGGGAACACGAACATACGCGCCAGTCCAACGCACGTGGGTTGGAGGGGAAGATCGGACGGCGACGGCATCTCCATCTTCGGCTCCCGAAAGATCTGGATCGACCACTGCTCACTCTCTTACTGCACGGACGGCCTGATCGACGCCATAATGGGTTCCACTGCAATTACTATTTCCAACAACCACTTCGCCCACCACGACGAGGTGATGCTCTTGGGACACAACGATAAGTACTCCCCCGACCGTGGCATGCAGGTCACCATCGCGTTCAATCACTTCGGCGAGGGTTTGGTGCAGCGCATGCCACGTTGCAGGCTCGGCTACATCCACGTCGTCAACAACGATTTCACCCAGTGGCAGATGTATGCCATCGGCGGTAGCGCTAACCCCACCATCAACAGCCAGGGTAACCGTTACACCGCCCCCTCCGACGCGGATGCCAAAGAGGTACATTTAATCAACTTTTTATTTATTCATTATTTCACTCTTTTTACTTTTATTATTATTATATTAATATCAATAATCTCATCCCTTCTCAATACTGTTTTTGGAAATGGGAACCACCGGCTGCATAATAATGTCATGTGTGTGGCCACTGTGTTGGTTTCTCTTTTTTTAAATCTTTCTTTGACTCTTGTTTGGAACGAATATATGCTTGCTGGAGGAATATTGCAGTCGCGTGGGTGGCGCGTGGGAGTGGTTTTGCAAGGGATGTGAGAAATGAATTGAGGGTTGGTTTGTGTTTGAAATGGCAGGTGACGAAGCGCGTGGATACAGACGACAGAGAGTGGAGTGGGTGGAATTGGAGAACGGAAGGGGACATAATGGTAAATGGAGCATTTTTTGTACCATCGGGTGCAGGGCTCAGTGCACAGTATGCAGAGGCCACCAGTGTGCAACCCAAATCCGCCGTGCAAATTGACCAGCTCACCATGTATTCCGGTGTATTCGGTGATCCCAGGTATTGTTATTATAAAATCATTATATTACCTTTTAATTTTATTTATTATTATTATAATTATATTCTCATTCGCTTATTATTATTATTATTTTATTATTATTATTCCCTTTTATACCGAGTTCTCTGAGGGAATAATCTGCCCCTACAACGGACATTACCTGTCTCCTTAACTGTCCTTAGAAAGGGTATTGGTGTGGGAAAGGGTTTCTTGGAAGAAGTAAATGACGGGAATGCCCCTTACTGTGTGTGGCCCACATGGGTTCCTTTAAAAATGTTAAAAGGACGCCTTGCAGCAGATTGCCAACTGTGCTGCACAAGTTGTTGGGTAGGGATTCTGATTGGGTGTGAAAAGCTGTGTGGAATATTGTAAAATGTTTTTTACGTGCTTCCGCTTTCACGGCTTGTTTCCAAAACCTGGGTTTATGCTAAAACTCACTTTACAGGTTTAGGTGTATGAGAGTAGTAATTGGACTTTTATGTTATAGGATTAATGCGATATTGGGATTAGCAACGGTGATTAATAATTAACTAAATCGGGGGAAAAGTGGAGGCTTTTTGGGCCGTGCACGTGATCGTGAGGTCATCGGGAAAGGAGAATCTCTGCCTCATGGCCCAACAGGCTAACAGTCCTCGTTACAGTTCATTTGTCCTCATTCATTTCCTTCACCTTTTCCTTCCAAAGTTCACCATGCACCATATTTTATTAAAGATTCCTTTTTTTTTTCTTGGAGATTTTGAAAGCAGAAAAGTTTTTTGCTATGAAAGGGGAGAGCAAGGGAAAACTAGGGTTGGGAGGTCGAGGGAGATGTTTTTGGTGAAATTATATTAGTTTTTTTGGTGCTTTCCAGCAAGTAGAGATGGGACCCTTCCATAGTATAATAACGTGTTTTGGAGCCGTTTTGTGATTGGACACGTACCAGTCAGAAAACACTCATGAAACCAGCTTCTGGTTCATAATTGGGAAAAAGACTCTCTCTAGCCTCTATTCATGGATTATTTCAGTGTAACTCTGGAATTGTCAATGCCTATTGCCACTTCTTTTTTACACTTACCAGCTACCCCTACTCTCCCTATGACACATATCACTTTTCAAACATTTATGAAAAAGATAAAGACTTAATTGATTAGAAAAAGTATAAAGATAAAACAAATTAAAAACTTAAATATAAAGATTAAATTACTAATAGGTACCAAAATTCGAAGGAGTCTTTGGCCAATATTCTGGAAATGTGTCACTGATGTGAGTTAGTGGGGGAAGAGAGTGAGAAAATAAGGTATGACACCTCATTTTGTGAAGTGTAGTCAAAACTAATTTATTTGAATTTGTTGAATCTAGTCAGCCATGTTTCTTTACACAACTGCACCTTATCTTCTTCTCCCATCATGACATTGCTCGCATCCTTTTATTTAATGCCGCCTTCACCAGTCACAACACAACAAATTAATTACCTCATATTATTCAACCTTTTCTTCGAGTTGAAGCCAATGAAGATATTTATTTGTCTGTGTCATTCCTTCAATTTGAAGGCAATGGCTTTTCACTTTTGATTGGCTTCTTATTTTCCATGTCTCTAAAAGGTAGCTTTCTTAGTGTTTGATGAATGAATAATTGAACAGGGATAATGGGGATCTGTATCCCGGTTTCAACGGTGGTGGGTCCGTGACCGGAGCGACCAGCAAGGGCAACAGTGCGGCGGGGTCCAGCAGTGACGATGGAGACTTCTTCGGAATGATATTCAGAGGAAGCAGCAGCCGTGCAGCGCCACCGTCATCACCGTCTTTGTCCGTTGCATTTGTTTCAACCTTTTTGTCTCTTGTAATTATTCTGATTTTGGACGCTTCGACCAACCATCCCATTCTATGATCAGAAAAAGAGCGATCGAAGTTTCTACAATTTGTTTTTAAATTTAGAAACTAGGAATCATATACACAGCTCTTCAAAGTTATTATCATATTGAAATCTATATAGAGCTAGTTCCACCACTACCATTCCTCATTGCTTCAAATGTATAGTTTAATGTATTCAAATTTCAATTCACTTTACTTTACCATTCCTCATTCCTCACTTTTCATTTTCTACAAGTCTAACAAATTTTGGTATTATTCTAATTCAATTCACATTTGAAACAATCGTTTTAAATTTCAACACTTTATGATTCTTTTAATTATCACTGTGTAGAATAATAATAAATAAATACCTTTTATGTTTTTTATTTTTTTCATTTCTCTCAAATATTGCAAAAGTATTAAGAGAATGCTAACGAAAACTCACCCCATAACCCAATTCAACAGAAGCTAGAATATTTTTGTTAAATATATGTTTCAATATCGAACAATAATTAATATATTATTCATGTGATTGCAAATTTTATTATTCTTAATAATCTTATTTATATCATATAATTCATTTAAACAAAATCACAAATAAATTAAATATGTAAGTTAATATTAATTTATATTTATAATGAAACTGTAAATACAACTCATTAAATAAAAAAGAACAAAAATAGGAAAAGAAATAATATATTTAAATTTTTTTAAAAAAATTAAGTAAAGTAAAAATGGGTTCTTAAATAAAAATTGTACATATTAAAAAAGTAAGTTGCAGTATTATTTTCAACATTTGGAGAATCAAATTATTTGAATAAAATTATACAAAAATCAGACTCACTTGGAGAATCAAACCAATTTTCAACATCTTTTTCCATTTTTTTAATTATTATACTTTTAAATAATTTAAAATGATCAATCATCCTTAAAACATGTATATATAAATATTCGATATAAGTTTATGTTAGTAGTAGAAAGTACAATAAAAGTTGTCAATTCATAAGAATAGAATTTCTATCTTATAATAAACACGTGTTTAAATTTCGTTGTCAATGTGTAAGTGTATTTTTTTTATATTCTCAAGATAGATGTTCTAATTTTTCTGAATCTGCTTGTAATCGATAACTTGTTGATATATATATATTTTTAAATCACATTAATCAATCACGTGTGATAAATTTTGTGTGGAAAATATTGGACTAATGCATATAAATTAAATTCTATCAATAATACTATCTTTTAAAAAAATTGTCACAATTCTAGCCACTCGTCTTTATTTATTATCTCTTGTATAATTATTCAAATATTAATTTCAATAATGCTTGTTTTTTCATACGATGTATGCAAGCTACAATAATTATTAAATGTGTGTACTTGGAATAGCTTTATTCTAACATGTAAATACAATTTGATGACTCTATTTGTAGGGTCTTGAAGTTGAAATGTGGCTTTACTTGCTTCCATTAATCTATCATGCTAGAATTGAAAGTTCTAATAATACCTAAAAAATGTCATAATAATTGTTTGAGTTGTTTACTAGATAGCTTTTGAGATGCATTCATAGTACCTTCACATTCAACCTTTTCTGGACCTACTTTATAATAAGACTAAACCATCCATTTTACATTTGAAATACAATTACTTTTCATACTCAATTCCTCAAATATTTTAAATAATTAAGAGCACATAATAATTGAAGACATTCATCTCATTTATAAAACAAGTTATTTAAAAGTTAGTCAAATAACATGTCAAAAAGTTAAATAACTTTTAAAAAAAAGCACGAATATGATTTTTTATCGTCATCATCATTGATAACAAATGCTTCTATTAGTATAATTTTTATCAATACGATAGACTCAATAGTTTTGCGTACAATGATATGGATAATTTAAATATAATTTTTTTCTTAATCAAGATAAAATTGCAAAATAATCTTGTTTCAAAAAATAGACACTATCTTTTGTGCTACTATTGACTTTATCAAAATAATTTTAGCAAATTTAAAATAAAAACTTTGTACCGTATGTTTATACGATGTTTATATTAGTGGACAGCCGGCCATGAAAAACGATAAAATCGGACGACTGTAGTTTTAAGCAATTTTAAATACAATATTTAATTAAGTTTATTGGTAAGTCATATTTATTAGATGATGAGTCCTGATTACAGTCTTGCTAACCTTAAGCCCATCTCAACATCTATATATACAGATCAAAGGTAAGAAGGTAGATAATTGTATTTATTACGAACTTAAGATTTAACTGTGACTCCTAATCTTAGGTTATTAACTTGAGTGTGAGAGTGCTTTTGATAAGTAGTCGTCCGTACGATTTAAAATTTAGACATTAAAAAAACAGAAAAAAGTAAATTAAGAATTCAAGATAATCTAAATTGAACCGAAAAAAGTGTAAATGAATGTTTTGTAACGATCCTCAACTCTACCTCGACCCAAAATAAAAACAATTACTCATTATTATTTACAAGAAAAGATAAAAACAAAAGAAAGCAAAATAATTTACTATTTACATATTAATTTATTGAAGAAAATGAAATAAATTGTTGTTTTAAACTATTATAAAGTTGGCGACTAGAGAGTGATTAGAATATAAGTAAATTAATCATTAGTGAATAAAAATATTTAGCTGGGCTTTTCCTGAATTGATTTGAAAACAAATGAGAAGAAGACGATAGGATATGAGTGGAAGAAGTGCATTTCTGCTTGCATGTCAACTTCTAAGACCATTTATTTATTTAATTTTAATGTTACTTTTCAAAGTAATAATAAAGTGTTTAACGTGACCTGTCTCCATATCAAAAAGAAATTGTCAAACCGTCCAATTCTAAGAATCTTCCTATCTGTGTCAAGTAATGTAACTTCAACAAAAGACGGTGTCTTGCCATTCTTTTGCTACACCATCCATCAAATAATAATAATGATAACTATTCAGAGTACCTAAAAGATAATGAGTTTTTTTTTTTAATATAATGCTGATGAATAAAGAAGATCTATTTATCATCAAATAATACTCCAGAAAATAAAACAAATATTTGGTTATATTATATAGGTAGAGGGTGGAGCTTCATACCTTATGTTTTCGAACCTCTGAATTTAATTAAAACAAAAAATTCAAATTTTCATATCGTGATGTCTATTAAATATTCTATCCCCATCAAGATAGCTCTAATGTATAATTAATAGCGAAAGTCGGCTACGAGTTTTTCAAGATATTCCATAGAAACATTTTTACTATATGAAGTTAGGATTTTGGGTGGTAAAAAAAATGGTTTTTAAATTTTGAAAAATTAAAGTATAGATGAAAAATCATTAAATTATAGATCTTATAACTCTTACATCAGAGAAAAATATAAAAAAAAATCTTTAAACTAATTGGCATAATTAAATCTATATAAAAGAAAAGAAAAGTCATAATATAACTCTTAAGTATTTAAATTGAAAATGCTTTTAAGTATAATCTTAGTAGTAACTAAAAATATATTTGTTAATAATTTATTTTTGGTACAACGAATTAGACAATTATTTCTATATTTAAGATTTAAGCTACTCAAAATAAAATATTAAGATAGGATCGATTATTTGATCTTAATAATGAACATAAAAATAAAATGTTAAGACAGATAAATTATCTGACGTTAACAATGAACATAATATGTCAACTTTTCATGAGAAGTTCTAAATAGTAGTAAAAATATTAAAACAATAGAATAATATAAACTAAAATGGATTACATAATTCAGAATTTCAAAACGAAGTATGATTTAAAATATATGAACAATATAAATTCTAAAATTAAAAAGTGATTTTTTTAATATGAAGTTACATTAATAAAATCATTCGTTCACTAAAAAAGAAGTGGCAACTGCACCATTTTTTCATACACTGAACCAATTTGGTACATTACAGGAGAATTTACAATTGACAGGGAGGAATAGACCAAAGAAACAGTGTAAACCCTTGCTCTCTAAGAAACAGGACTCGCAAGCTTGCTAATTTGCGTGTCTTGAGCACCATGCCGTGTAATCAAAATCGATTTTACTATCCATTATACTCTAACTCCAAGGAATTACTAAATAGAAGGTTTTTATTGGAAATTAAAATGTAAATATATTAGTAACATTAAATGTTACACGTTCCAATAAAACTTTCTACTCTTAATTCCTTGACCATTGTCTTAAGGCAATGGTGAGTAAAAAATGAATTAAAATAAAATCATACTTCCCTTTCTATATTGGGAAATATAGCAGTGACATAACCCAATTCAGGAAAAACTTTCAGCATAGCCACCAAAGTGAAAAGAAGGGTTGCAAGCTGAATACCTTAGTTAACCATGTCTTCCCTCAAGGATTGTGCAGCCTCTGCTTCCAATTTCTCCCAAGTTAACTCCCTCTTCTCTTCCAACTCTATAGTCTTGGCTTCTTTCTCTATGTACTGTCTTTGACACTCTTCAAACAATTCGGTATCCATCTCCAGAAACATCTTCCTCACGTTGGCCGTTAGCCCCTGCACTACTCGGCTCCAATGGCCTTTCATGTTTTTTTCCAAAGCTTCAAAGATTACTGGCAATATAACATTTCGATTCTGGGCTACTAAATTCACAAAGTACTCATTGCTCCACAAGAAAAATGCTCGCTCGGCAACCTGCCATGGATAGAATAATTGTCAGAGAGCAATCAAGAGAAAATAAAAAAACATTTTTCCATTACTACATCAAAGGACGAGAAACATCGTTTATTAAAGACTGATACTGTATTAGAGCGTTATTTATCTAATAAAATCTGACTACAGCAATGCATTACCCATTAAACTAGATCCAAATTCAAAATGTCTTATGACAATTTTCCTTGGTCGAGGTAGCTAATCATGTTACACATACATAGCTTACCAATAGGAGGGGCACATGACGGTACAGGAACATTGAAATCTAAAAACAAAAGAACAGATAGCAACAATGTCCAGACCAGATTGTTTTCTCATCTCCCCATAATTTGATAAATATATGATTTTTGTTTGTGTGCATGTTTACACGTGATTTTCAGTAACAAAGAACTCTCAAATATGGATATGTAAAAACCCACCATAAGCTCTCGAGCCATCAAATCGACTATGGGATTGGAACTCAACTGAACATACTCACTTTCGGGCATCAAGACATGAGAGTGCACTTTCCCTCTCTTTTCTATGATAATATTTATATTGCTGAGATCTCACACCCCAGAAGTATTACAAATACAGATTTCTATTCATAGGCATGAGGGGATTTTGTTATTGAGACTCCTATCTCTACGCTCCAAATATAAATCCCAGAAGTGAATAGGTGTATTAAGATTTCACATCAATTGGAGGCATGACCAATGGAGTCTTTATAAGGCTTAGACAATCCTTGGCTTATAAGTGAGCATTTGTAGGACTGTGTAGTTGCAAACCTAAATTGTAAGAAGATGCTAGAATTTATTCTAGATCCATTATTAGGTCATGCCTATTTATCTATGCTCTAGGATGTCTATTCCTAGGCATAAGGTGTTTTTATTGGGTCACCTACATCTGTCATACTCTAGATGTTCAATCCTAAGCATAACTGAGCGTATTGAGATTCTACTTTGACGAGAGAGATCTCTGATCAATGCAGTCCTTACAAGGTTTGAGTTAAGTTAGGCCCTGTACCCGAAATTTAAGATGCTCAGACATTCATTGGTCTCGTATGGCTACCTCTATTTCCCCAAAGGATAGTCATAATTTGTCAATATTTTTTTGACAACATTTTAATATCATCTACGTGTCATTCTGTGATTGGTCTATATTGGTGTTTATGATTATTATTATTGATTGTAGAGTAATTTTGGACCAATCACAATGACACGTAAATAATGTTAAAATGTTAAAAGTACCATTATCCTTCTCGAAACTCCAAATGTTTATAACTAAAGGTGAGGGATGTATCCATATTAACTAGAGACATCACCAATGTAGTCCTCATAAAGCTTCAATACTTACCTAAAGCCAATTTTATGAAGCTGAATTATGCATTAAGCCCAAATTCTAAGGCATAATATTTCTCTAAAGCAAAGAACATCATATCATAAATACAGGGCATAAGCTATGAACCATCACTACAGAATGCTACAAGTTACATATGAAAAGTTAAGCATAAAAAGGCAGACCTGAAACTGAGAGCTGCCAAGGCAGCGCCCGATCTGTCTGAAAAGAGAGGCAATACACCGTAGAGAGTCAGTACATTGAGCTGCCTCAAGAACCAGTTCTAGTTCTCCAAGGAAAAGAACTTCCTTCCGGGAATTCGAGACTGGCCAGTACTTTAGCATCCCCTTGATCACAGGATCAGCCAGCCTGTTATCTTTCTCTACAAACTGAACCACGCAATGAGTCAGTTGTTCGTGATAAAAGGAAAGAGATTTGGGCTTGTGAAGTGGAATAAGAGTCCGAATTAGAAACTGTTTATGTTCCTCTTTCATTGGCAAAGCAAACCCATTGATAATACTAGCATGGATCTCCAGCAACTCGGAAATACCATTGTGCCTCTGAGTTTCAAATACAAAACGGTAGAAGACGTCGTTGATGGCATTCCTAATGAAGGGCCTGTGCCCCATGTACTTGCCATAAATGCGGTGAAGAATGTTCTTTAAATACTCGCGCTCTCGCATGTCCTCGGAATCAAACAAGTCGATGAGTTTCGTCACAAAGACATGGTCAATGTAGCGCTTGGAAGTCTTTACATCAACCTCCGGTGAGACAACGTAACGCAAGAGGATATCATACACGAGCTGTAAGTGCGGCCACGACGGGTCCAAATATCTGTCGTCTTCATCGGGTTCCAGGTATTCTGTGCCGTGAGGTGATGGAGGGGGACAACGGAAGATGTTAACGGACACCATGTTAATCAAGTCTTCTTGATTTTCGCTGAATCCAAAGGACCCGGAATGGATGGTTTCAATGAGTTCCTCGAGTGTCTGGCGCTTTGTTTCCCTCTCGTTAACGGAATCGACAGTGTCTGAGAAATCGCACAAGAAGCAACACCCTTGTATTTTTCGGAGGATCAGCGCTCGGTGTTCCGATTCGTCGACGTCTCGCAGTGGAAGTAGTGGCTCGATTACGGTGGAATTGGGAGGCGGGGCAGCGGGTGAAGGGTTTTGAGAGTCGGAATTGGCGGGAGCGACGGCAGGGGCGGTGATGGTGACGGGGGCGGGAGCGGCGGAATTACGAGATGCGTGTTTGACGACTACTTCGTAAAATTGAAGGCCGTTTTCCGGGAATTCCAATTTGGAGCATTTCTTGTGAGCGAGCTTTATGATCTTGTTGAACATTTTTTGGGAATTATTTGGATGGCGGGGGAAATGAATGTTGGAACGATCAAAAAGCCCAAGAAATTGGGAACGTTAACGGAAGCGGAAATTGGATTTGGCGAACCCGAAGCCCCAATGGTTAATGGTGCGACTTCTGGGTTGGATTGTGGAAACCGCGAATAACCGCTATGAAGCGGAAAACCACTCGCGTCCAAGGCGCCCTTCACTCGCATGAATCAATATAATAAACAAAAAGGTGCAAAATTGTAAAACGCAAAAATTAGTTGTTCTGGCCCGAGGCGCCAAAATTCGAGGTTAGCCACGTGGACTGTTATGCATTGTGCCAATGTGCCCAAAATTAACTAAGAGCTTAGAAATTATTTTGGAATAAGAGAAAATTGAGCACGAAACCTATATTCCTTTAATATATAAATATAATAATACTAAAAATTAGCCTTAGTCGTTATCCTATATTAAAAGAGACTGATGAAATTTGGTTCAACGCCTTTACTCTTCAAAATAGATTAAAAAAATTTGATTCCTCCCTTTATATTTTTAACTTCATGTAAGCTGACTTAACTGTATAAGAGTCAAATTTTTCATCTCTCCAAATCCACATATCCTCCCATATTCTGTTTAGTGAATTCCTTTCTAATTCTGCATAAACTCATCAGCTTGTTTCCCTTTTCATTTAAACAAATCTATCATCTAGTTTATTAACCATTCTCATGTATTGTTCTCTTTACAACTTCACAAATCTCTGTTGTTCCTTCCTTTTTAATAGAATTTGCTTAACAAGATATTAAATCTCTTCTATTTATTATATTGATTTTTTAAAATATAAATAAAGTGTTTATGTTGTTTCATATACAAATGGTTTCGTTGAGATGGTACTGGAATATTTCTCAAAACCGTGTTGTTCTCAAATTGTAATCTAAATACAGAGAGGATGGGGCAACACTGAAATCTATATAGACTCGGAAAGGAACACATTGTAATCCAACAATGCAATCAAATTCTAGAAAACATTTTAACATAATCACGCATAAAACGGAAGAAGGGATTAGTCATTCACCAATCTCGTTTAGTTTAAGGGAGAAATCACGTTACAGCAAAGATTTATAAGGATATACAAAAAAAAAAAAAAAGGTTTGCCATTGGCTACATTTCAAAATGCTCCGGTCCATCACGTTTTAGAAAGAAAGCAACTACCATCCACCTTTGACAACCCCGTCATTTTTCTTGCCCCATGAACCTGCTGCACCTACATATAAAAACCATATAGTCAGAAGTCTATTGAATTAAGGTGAAAATAAACATAGTATTTACAAATTTATATTGATAAAACATTATAGATTAATTCTGCTGTAATTTGTAGTTTATCTCCTAATTACTAATGATTCGTCGCATTGTAATTTTATTTTTCTTTCGAACACTAACTCGGGTTTTTCTTTCTCAATAAACAAAAAGGGAAGAATAATTGGTTGGAGTTATATTCGGTTTTTCATTATTTCTTCCATACCTTCTGCTGATTCTTTCCAGCTAGAAGATTGACCATTATCTGCAGCACTACTAGATTGACCCCACTTCAGAACTCCAGTAGTGTTTGAACTAGATCCCTTGTTCCACCCACCATCCTGGACATTGGTCTCTTCAGCTGTAGATTTTTTCAAGCTAGCACATGTAGCCTGTCTTGACTCATTGCTGTTCCAATTATCGTTAGCTCCACTTGCGGAGCTCCAGCTCTGCTTATTTCCACCTTGGTTCCAGCCAGAACGATCCTTATCTGCATTCACCTGGTTCCAAGCCTGAGATACATTATCATTAGCTTCACCACTTACTGAACTCCAGCTCTTCTTACTTCCACCTCCTTGATTCCAGCCTGAATCATTAGCTCCACCATCTGCTGAGCTCCACTTTGGCTTATTTCCACCCCCTTGGTTCCAACTGGGACTCTCCTTATCTGCATTCCCTTGGCTCCAGCTCTGCCTGTCCTTGTCCCCAGTATCATGTTTCCAAGCCTGGGATCTATTATCATTAGCCCCACCACTTGCTGAACTCCATCTCTCTTCACTTCCACCTCCTCGGTTCCAGCTAGGATGCTCCTTATCCGCATTTTCCTGGCTCCAGCTCTTCTTTTTTTTGTCACCAGTATCCTGATTCCAAGCCTGGGATCCATTACTATTACTCCATCCTTCAACATTACCTGGACCTTTCTTCCAGTCAGAGGACCCATCCTCACTAGAATCCCTCCTATTGTTCCAACTACCAGATTGATCACTCCTTCCTCGACCTCGGCCTCCACCTGATCCCCACCTACCACCAAAACCTTCCCTGTCCGATCTACCTCTACCACCAAAGCCCCCACGGTCTCCCCGGCCACCAAAACCCCCACGATCTCCCCTGCCTCCAAAACCCCCACGGTCTCCTCGGCCTCCAAAATCCCCACGCCCTCCAAAACCCCCTCGGTCTCCTCTACCTCGAAAACCCCTACCTCTAAAGCCCCCTCTGTCTGATCCACCCCTACCCTGGTAACCACCTCTCCAGTTCCCACCACCTGCTCCTCTAGAATTTTCATTTGAACCTTCATTTTCACCATTCAACTGATTATCGCTTGAGCCTGCACTCCAGCTGCTATTGCTTTTCCAAGTGTTGTTTTGATTGGCGTCACCTGATCCAGAATTCCAACCTCTCCAGTTCCCACCACCAACTCCTCTAGAATTTTCATTTGAACCTTCATTTTCACTATTCAACTGTTTATCGCTTGAGCCTGCACTCCAGCTGCTATTGTTTTTCCAACTGTTGTTTTGATTGGCATCACCTGATCCAGAATTCCAATTACTTTTCTTGCCCCAGCTACTATCATTATTTCCAGTATCAGGATGCCTAGAACTCCAGCTAGAATTCTTGCTTTCATTCCCCGCACTCGAAAAACGCTTATTACTGTTCCAGTTGTCATTATTTCCCCTGTCTGGATTTTCATTGGAATTATCAGATCCAGGATTGCAATTGCTATTTTTCGAATCAGAAGCCCAGTTTCCACTGCTTCCAGAGTTCCAATTGCTTTTCATGTCCAAGTTGGAATCTTGATTTCCAGGCTCAGTACGCCCAGAACTCCAGTGAGAATTCCCACTGGTAGATTTCTTTTCATTTGAGTCATTCCAAGATCCAGAGTTCCAATTGCTTTTCTGACCCCAACCATTCCCTTGATTCGCACCAGTACCATCAGATACAGCATTCCATTTACTGTCTTTTCCCAAATCAGAACCACTATTTTCAGCTTGACCGAACCCCACAGCTGGACCGTCTGAAGTATTTCCTGCACTCCAACCACCTTGATCTTTACCTTCTTCCTCCACATCACGTGACGAATATCCGGAAGCATTCCAATTGCTTTTTGTTCCCATACCAGATGGCTCACTCCCTTCCTTATTTGGTTTATTGCTCCATCCAGCATCCTTACTAGCATTGATATCTGAAGAACCAGAAGGATTTCCGACTTTGACTCCACTTGTTCCAGACTCCCACCCACGCCAATTAGAAGTGAGGTTTCCTTCATCTGATCCACTTTTAAAACCATTGCCATCACCCCATCCAGTCAATGAAGTTTCATTTGACTTTTGGACACTGTTCCAACCAGAAGATTCCTTTTCAGAAATCTTGGTTGTATTCCAATTGCTATTCTGATTGTCATCACCCACACTTCCAGTTTTACGTTCTGCCAGACCCCAACTGCCTCCACCATTTCCCCAGCAGCCACTAGAGTTTTCTGGATTAGAAGCAACTCCAGTCTTCTCCACTGCAGCAACCCATGGAGAGTTCTGGTTTGAATTACTTTTAGTTTCCCAAGGAGAATCCTCTGCACCTACACATTACAACAGCAATGAGGCAAATGATGAGTTGAGCTAAGTAATTAAACTAGAACCAAAACATATCAAACATTTCCGTACTACAACTTTTACCCTTGGAACTGAAAGGATTTAAGGAAGAGTCTGGCTTCTGTAAAACCAAAAACAGATACTTATTAAATTAAAATGAAGTAAAATCACAAATATAAAAATCAATTGGATATAAATGAGTACATGAATGTACTATACCAAGAGTGGTTAGATAATGCACAGGCAGGACAGATAGGAATAGGAAAAAAACAAGAATAAATTGTGTTATGCAACACATACCAATAAGCTTGGAGCAGAATCATTAGACCATGTACCCCTGAAAAATGTTATCGCAAGACAAAAGAGAAACTAACTTAGTTGGGATTAAAACTAATCACGAATAAGAAAGAAAACTGGATGCTTGCAATTTAAAATAATCTGCCCAATGATTTAAAAACAATACAAAATGACATAATCATGGTGCCTTGGAACTGTGCAGTGTCTGAGTTTCATATCTAATAATATGTGATGCTCCATGGAGTATTAGTGTTTGGTTCTCATCCCCTAATATCTACCTTTTGAGAGTGGGATTCCCTAGTTCTTGGGTGTTTATTAAGTGGTATCAGAACTAATTGTCAGTGTCTTAGAAAGAACTCTTCACAGAGGATTTTGATCATTAGAGAATTCTAACTACCGAGGTAGTTAAGTGGAGTGTTATGAAATAAGTTGTTGTGGAGTGAAACTTGTCAAACCATCGGCTCTTAGAGTAGTAATATGATATGACTTATGTAGTATGAGGTGCCTAAGTCTTGCATCGAGTGGTACGAGACAGGCAGCTAAAAATTTAAGTGTTTGGTTCTACCCCCTTTAATTCCAAGGGTGGGTTCCCCACATATTTGAGTCTTTAACGTATAAATACAATAACCCACGCTAATCCCTTAATATATCAATTAGATAGGCAATTTAAAATAGTAACACTCCATATCAGAGGAACATTTAGAGAAAATGGAATGACATAAAGCTGGATTAACTACCACATCTAGATAAATTGGTTATGCTTTTGGGTTTTAATACGTAGAGTAGTTATACTTGCATAAGTCAAATCACCATTATTCATAATTATTTATTTGGCATAAATATGCCTTGGTTGCATTGTCATCTGAGTCATCCTTGTCTTGTCTGCATCAATGCTCCGTAGCCATGAGTTAACCCTTCCCAATTTCCACAAATTTCTACATTACTGAACAATATTGACGACTAAATCCATCATGCAAAATGAGCAAGGATATATATTGGGTGAACATATAATACTGCCTATATGCAGATGACTAATATCACTATGAAATATACCTTTCAGATGATGCCCCAGCAGCATTCCATCCACCACTGCCAGTGGAAGTTCCCACTCCATTCAGCCAACCTTTCCAATAGTCAAGATTAAGGTTTCAATAAAACATCAACGCCAAACAGAGAACAGGGAAGATAGCTATACACATGCTAATTGATACTATAATCCATTTAATTGGGATTTTTTTTTTTCTTTTTAAAGGGTAAAAGTAGAGAATAAGGTATTCTCACCTCCAGAGCTTCCTTCACCACCCAGCAGCTCAAATGGCTTAGATGAACTTGAATCTGGATCACCACTGATATAAAAAAAACATTTGAGAAACTAAGGATATTCACAGACACAATGAAAGTAAATCATATGTAGTTGTGGCATACAAAGTTAACGTAAATATCAGAAATACCGTGATGAAATGGCAGCACTCTTCCCCTGAACCTCAGAAAGATGCTCGCATTTAACTGTGAAAAATATTTTGTACAAATTGTTCTAAATAATGATCTAATATATCAAAAGAAAAATACAAAACAGTCCACCGTCATAAACAAACCTGTAAGAACCTTCTGCTGAGAATCAAGTTTCACAGTTACATCAGCGCGGCGCAAGGCAATGACACGGCAAAGGTATCCCTTCAAAGGACCTATCCTAATTCTCAAGGTCTGACCAATATTAAACATGTTATTGCTGTCCCCACGGTTAACTGCATGCACAATTATTGAATTGAGAAAAATGAATAAATGCATATATCCACAGCTAAAATAGTTTTTAAGTAGTCATGTATCTATACAGACATTCTCGATTATTTTCCCTTGCTTGCCATGGTTTTTTGGGTGATAAGGGAGATCTTGGTGATGATGGTTGGTCTTCAAAGAATAAAGGACCTGGTTCACTATCCTGAGTATGAAGTAGCATTCAAAACATAAAAACTCAGATGAAATCATTCAACAGTTTGTACATGGCAGGATACTAGAAAGATTTCAAACCTTTCCACTGAAATCACCAGCATCAAGCTTGACCTTCTCACACATATTAGATTTACATGTGACGTAACCTCCATTTTCTTCCTCATTTCCATCATGTAAAAAGACAATTCCCCTATAAATGTGCTTAACAATGCCTTGTTTACCCTACAAAAAAAGACATGACAGTTTTTAAAAGTATCATGCAAGGCATGAAAAACCCAAATATACCACAACTAGAAATCTTCATATTTAGAAATACGAATCACACCTTAGATGGACCGTCTAGAACCCTGACAGTATCATTAACCAATATAGCCTTATTTTGTTGATCAAAGGCAGTGAGTTTCAAATCCAATAGCCCACTCTTTATTTCCTTTCGTTCAATAGTTATAACAACAGGTCCATCTGAACTCTCTTTTAGAATCTATACAAGCCAGGCAAATTAGAAATGTACTTGTAAAAGATAACAGGGCCTCAAATCAAAACGCTTAGAACAAATGAAATTGCGTAAGGTGAACGCCGTACCCTGTAAGTATCATCTTTATCCATGCCGACTATTACACCAAAGTCCTTCTTCCTGAAAAACAGTAAAGGTTCTTCAGGAAGCCATGTTTAGAAATGTGCAGGCATGGGAACGTGTGTATTTGCATGTATCATTTAAGTGCATGTGTGCGTGAACGAGAGAAATGGTTCTCCCAATACCATGAATGTACTGCAATGGGATTGGGCAAGGGCATGCAAAGCAAGTACGATAGAAAAATAATTCATATGGTGCTGTGAATGTTAGCTAGGTAAAACAAGGACTTACCCGAAACATACTAAATCATAAAGTTCAAAATCATTTCCCACACCCAAATCTGATGAACTCTCTCCTTTCCCACCTCCTTTGTTGGGTCTTATTACACGTTTTTTCTTCTTACCACCATAAAGTTGAGCAAGCCACTCTAGATCTTTTGACTCATTGTTTTCACAATTCCCAAATTTTAACAGCTCCTCTTCTGTTGGCACAACACCCCATAAACTTAATGAATCCGGAGATACTTTCTTGTATACATACCCATCTTTGAGCATCAACCCATCAAGAACCTCAAAAACCTTGCCTGTTTCCCGGTCACGCTTGACCTGAATGAGTGGTCGGAACTCCCTGCAGAGTTATTGAAAAATAATCACATAACAAAAACTATCCTGTAAAAAGTTAACAAAATATGAGAATATGTATTATTTACTCAAGTTCACTCGAGCTGATTAATCTAGGGGCTGGTACAGCAACCTTTTGGCGACTATAACCTCCACCCTGTACACGAGAGAAGAGATGCATCAACAATCTGCTCACTCTGTGGCTCTGTTTGGGTTACAAGTAAATTAAAGAGGAAAAAAAATAGGGAAAATAGAAATAAATAAAATAGAAGAATATTTTGTTTGAACAGATAGAAATAAGGTAAAAGTAAAAATAATTCTTGTTTGAATGAATGTAAGTGTAAGGAAAAGATAAATAAATATGTTTAATTAAAAATTAAGTTTAACTAAAAAGTAATACTTTAACATTAGTTCTTGAGACAATAAATACATTACCAGCAGATATATCATATATACAGCAACTAAAACAAAACAAGCATAATCAAAGTTAATTAATTAATTGCCTAAAAAAAATGGGTAGCAAATCAAGTGGACACAGGTCTCCTTACAAATTTGGCAGCCAAAGCTTGCAGATCAATTCTTGGAATGAGCTTAACTGTAACCTTTTTCCTGGTATTATTTACAGCCACCACCTACAAAAACCATAATTAATAGAAGGAACGATGCATTCCACAAGTTGAATAGCAAAAATAAAACAAAAAACATTATTTTTGCAATCATGCAGTACCTGTCCTAAATCCCCTTTGTAATTACCACCTTTTATTCGAGCCCACATACCCTCAGAAATTTCAGGGGTTCTATTTCTAACAGAAAAAAGATGATAGACCTCACTATTTGGTACTAGAGCTACTCGAGTAACATAGATTCCGGGAATCCCTTGACATGCCTGAAACCATAAATTAATAACAAATGTGAACAGAATCAGCCCATGGTAGAAATGTTTCACCTGAAAACTAGCAATATAGTGCTAGACAAAATTTCAGCCACATTAGTCTGCAAATTCCTACTCAAAGAATAGAACCTGCCGAGACCGCAATTTAAAACCATGCCAAGCAATAAAATTAAACCAAACAAAAATACCAAGTACTGAGATCACCTCATTTATATCACACTGCCTTTCAGCCTCAATGTATACAAAACCTTTCATATGATCTACGGCAAAAGCAGATTTTATCTTCAAGACAGTACCCAAAGAAAACAAATCAGCAAACTTCTGCATCAGACACAAAGCTGAAAGCCTCTCCCGGCCAACCTGCAGCAAAAGGGAAAAACTCCGCTAACTGAGAAATTTAAAAGAAACAAATATTAGCAAAGTCATAGATTCGAGCTCAAGGTATCATACAGTGCATTTGACTTTCCAGATGTTGGGCATTAATTCCATGACCGCGTCATGAATAGAATTTGAGTTGTTGCCTTTGTCATCAAACTCATCAGCAAATTTGATAAATCTAGATGGATCAGCGTAGCGCTCCTCCAATATTCTATCAAACTCTTCTTCGTCCACCAATTCCTCTTTAGGAACACGCGGGAAATTGCTCGGGCCTGGTTCGCTCATTCTTCTCGGAGAGGAATCAAAAGCTTCGTCAGAAGAATCTGTTACAAAAAATTAGAAGGTGTACGGTACCACGGGAAATTCTAACCACAAAAGATGAACTCCAAAACCATAAAATCATAAAGAACTCAAACATTTCTCATTAATGAAGCCACTAAAAGCCCTATATAGACGTCCAGAACAAATAAGGACATGAAATTTAACTAAACACAGAAATGACGCCGAAACCCTAACCATTTTCGTGAGAGAGGAACAAACGATGAAATGTAAGAGCATGAGAGAAAGAAGGGTATTCCATTATGTACCGTCGCCGAAATCACTCTCTTCGCTCAAATCGCTGTCGTCGCTGTCATCGCTGTCATCAACGTCAGCGGCGTCATCGATAAACTTCATGGCTGCTGACTTGAAGCGGCCACCGGTCTTGTCATCATCGAAGCTGGCCTTGCGCTTGCCGGTCGAAGCTTTTCCGGCGACCTCCTTGCCCTTTCCTTTGCCCTTGTTCGTCATTTCTACCGAAAATGCTGAGACTGATGCCTTTGCATGCTCCGATAACTGGAGAGAGAGAGGATGAAGCAAGAACAGTGTGACTGTCACTGATCGGGAAAAAGTTGGAAATGAATTTATGTTTATACTTTTTATTTTATAAATTATAACAGTGAGATTGATAAATGCAAAAGGTGCAGTTTTCTCTATATTTGACAATCACTTGCAAAAATTGGGAGGAGGCATTGGGTTTCTGTTGTTTGCTCTTTGCACCACTTTTTTCTTCCTGCACCCCACTTATTTCTAAATTATGACTTCTTCCTTTTCATCCTTTAACCCTAATGGTTTCTTGAAATATTATCCAATTTATAAATCTTTTAAATTAAGTAATCCCAAACGGTGGTTAAAGTCTTAGCGTAATTATGAAATGTGCTCTTAAACATTAATTGTAATATTTCACATAATACATTTGGCAGTTAGAATAGGATAAGTTTGAAATCTCAGTATAAAGAAAAACACTCCATTGTGAAGAATAATCCAAAATAATATTGTTTAAGTTATAAATTAATAAAACCATAAATTATCTGTAGAATTTGAAAAGCCCAATGTCTACTATTATTTTTATTTTTTTAATATTTCAAAAGGAAAAACTGGTGGCTCGTGATATAATCCTAATTGTACTGTGCATTTTTTTTAATGAGATGAAAATGAGTTCCCGAAAAATACTCAGGTAGTTTTGAAAATTAAAATGCATTATATATATATATATATATATATATTATATATATATATATATATATATATATATATTCAAATTTCAACATTTAAAATTTGAAAATGAAATAAATTGATATTGAATTAATCAATCTAAAAGTAAAAAAAATAAAAAATACCACTTCTAAATAGTTAAATATCAAATTCAAAATATACTATGTTATTATGACACAATATAAAAGTCTTCCCACGATATTATTTTAACTTTCACAATCCGGATATTACTATGTTCTAACCGTAGATCTCGTTCACAAGGTTATATTTTGCTTTCTAAAACTTATAATCCAAAATTATGTTGGAACTTGAATTATCATTTAAGAGCACTCTATCCAGAAAACTTTCAAAATTTTCAATCTAGAAAACTTATACATTAGAGAATTAAAAGATAATTTAAAAATCATAACTGTATGGAATAGAAATAATAAAATGTTAATTTAAAAATCACAACAGTCGTGAAATAGAAATGATAAAATGGTCATTTTAAAATAAATAAGGTGCAAAAAGATATAAAAAAATGTAAAAGGCAAAAGCCTCTATCAATTTTGAAAGAATTGGGCCGCCCACATAAAATAGATATACTTACGTTAATTATTTTGGGAAAATACAAAAAGTGAACAAATAAAAAAGATAGAGAAATTGAAGAAAAAAAAATTGGAACTGCACTCCTTTCTAGTCTCCTTTCCAGTAAGGCAAAACCAAAATTATAATGTGTTTAAAAGCTGATATAAGCAAAAAAATAAAATAAGTCAAAATCAAGTTTTTTTTATTACATTCAATAATTTTTTTACATCACTTAAAAATTAAAATTAAATACAATTTAAATATTTTTGTTTTTTTTCACCTTTTATAAAATCTTTTAATAACAAAATTTTGATATAACATAAATTCTAAAACGAAGAATACCTTATATTTATGATAATTAATCTTAATTATGTCAATCAAATATCGCAACAACTGTATTGATGTTATTAATTATTTCCTTCCAACTCAAAATTAAGAAAACAAATTATTGAGTTATCATAATGCAAAATAATTAAATTTAAGTATTTTTAATACGATACTATGCTTGTATGTATTTGAATTTTGTGAGTCTATGATTAATCACTTGTATCCATATTTACAGTAAAAAACAATTAATGCTTTTTTTGAAACAACAGTTTTGAAGTACACTATTATTTGTTATAAAGTGTTGAACTAATTAACTTTGCCGGTTAAAAGAAATACCGTTTTACAAGTTTAAATCAATTTTGCTGTATTGATAAAAGAATATCACGTTTATAATGGCAAAGATAATAAATTATAAAAATTATATTTTAAACGTTGCTAAATTTGTTAGAAAAAATATTATCACTGGTTGACATTTGTGATAAAGTGCATTTATATTCTTATTTTTTACTTGGTATGTTTTTACTATTCAAAACTATAACTAAAAATTACTTAGTTCATAATAAAAAAATATAACCAAAATTCGCTTTAAATTTATGATCAAGTATCATACTTTGACAATTAAAAGAACCTGTCACAAAATATAGTATACTTTATCATGATGTATAACTCATTAAAGGTTTAAAAAACTATAATTTTTTTTAAATATTTAAAATTTTCATAATTCAAAAACCTATTTATCAATTACTTTTCAATAAGTTTGTGATTAATAGTTTAAATACTTATTTTATTTGAAAACATTTTAAAATAAAAGAGAAACATATACAACAAAGTTAGCTTTAAGAAAATATTTTATACACATCTTATATTTAGTTTTCTCTGTTGTTTTGGCTAAGTATTTATTGGAATATTCTTATGTTATTACCCTCTTGGTAAATATAACATTTTTTGTTGATTATTTGAAACACAAAAGGAATTTGTGGTCTGTTGATTTTTGTTAAAATGATTCACATTTTTTTCCAGTAACAAATGTAGAAAAATAATATAAATATCAAATAATAATAGAAAAAAGTAAAATAATTAATAAAAATAGCACAAATTATTAAATATGTACTTTAAAAATAAATTACAAAACTAAAGACTAGCAAGAATTTATATAAATTTTGTATATTACTTAGTAATTTGAAAGTGTTTTAAAAATTTGAAACAGGTTTAAAAATTAATTGATATTTTAAAATTGAATTTACATACCCATTTTTGTCTTTATATTCAATTAAAAAAATTACGTCACTTAATTTATATTCATACAAAAGATTAAGTTCATTTATCATCTTTATTTATTTGTCCAGAGTTTTATTGGGTAAGATAGTTGGTTTTAGTTTTTGTTTAGTTTATTGCTTCACAAATGATTAAAAAATTAAAATCAGTGAGAAAATATTTAATATAAGATTTATATTTAAAGATATGACTTTTAAACTGATTTCTAAACTTGTTTGCTATTTTCAAATGTGAAATCACTTTCATCCATTCTCATTGACTTATCACATTGGTGGGAAGAGATGAATTAGCGGGAAAAGATACACGACTTATCAAATTGACGGGTAAGAGATAAACTTCACATATCTCTCAGTATGTTTTTCTTCTAAGAAAAATAAAATATAATTTAAAGGATTAAATACTTAATTGACTTAGTAAGTTCAAGAGAAAATTAGAATTAAATTTTCTTTATAATTTTAATTTAATTTAGTCTTCAATTTTCAAATTTAAAATAAGCATGTATTTAAATTTTTTTTTTAACAAAATTTTATTAAATTTATTTTATGTATTTATGATATTGTTTAAATTGTTTGAATTATTTGTCATACTTTTATTTTAATATTAACTAAAAATCACATTTAATACGTAATAAAATTTAATTGAAATAATTAAATTCACATATTTTAAAAAATATAAATTAATTAAATTTTTTAAAATAAAACTAATTTTAATTTTTACTTAAAATTATTAAAACATATTTAACTCTAATTTAGAAATTAAAATTAATATGATATATTCATAGTATTACTTATGATATAGCAATTTAATATATAAAAATATTATCATTTAAATTTATGTAATTACAAAATATTAAATAATCTATTAAAAATTTAAAATGTATTCATTTAACTCTCCGTATTTTTGAAATGTATAATATATATAAACAAAAAAAAATGTAACTGACTGACCCGTCAACTGAGTCCAACCATTGAGAAGAAGAGGCAATATTTCCAGCTTTGATTACGCCACCGAGGCGAACCAAAACGAGTTGAGATGAGTTTTCTACCATTCCTAATGTATACGTGGGTGAAGAGTATCCACTGCTTGTAGCCACAAGAAGAATACGTATTTCATTGAATAAAGTGGCAGCTGTATGTATTTATACACAGCCTAGAATAATTATATTTTAATTTTCAGTCCCTGGAATTTTGAAGTACTCTAAGAAAGAGAAAAGAAAGTGGTCCCAACTCTACTTCGAGTCAGTCTATCTGTTACTACTTGTATTTCCAATCACTGTATAGACTTTTATTTGGTTTGCCATCCATGTCGTGGGGCTGGGAATTCATCACTATCTAACTTACGCGCTGACGTGTCAGTAGTACGTTCTCCAATCTCCTTCATTACTCCACCACGGCTTCTTGTCTTTTCTCACCGCCGCTTTCGACCACCTTCATCTCGGTGGTCGTGGCGGTTGTTGTGTTTTCCTCAGCTTGGTCACGGTACCTCTTGTATATATCACCTTTGTAGAATGGAATAGTCCTAGCAACCAAGATGAGTGAAATTATGGCACCGAAAACGGTGGCTGCAGTGATAATGATGAAAGACAACTTGAAACAACTGCCCCCTGTACAAGTCAATTCCTGGCCACTAATTCTTGGTTTCCCCGCCGCTGCAAGTTGCCTCAGACCCTCCTTGTCATACAGGTGCCCGGTCACCCTCACGTTCAGAATGTAGAGCCCAATTGGGCTCGCTGCACCGCCAAAGTTGTACAACGTTGAATAGTACTTGAGCCCGAAGAGCTCGGAAATTATGGCGAACAGCAGAGGCCATTGCGCGCCAAAGCAGAACCCGATGATCACTGATGAAATGTAGAGTCCGTTCGGCACGTCGAAGGCTATCAGAAGGTGACCCACGCAGGATAAGAGCAGGGTCAGCGTGAGCATCAGTGGTCGAGGGAACTTGTACTGTTGCAGAAAATGTTCCGAGACAAACCCAGAAAAAACCCGACCCATATAATTCCAAATGCTAACCAATGACACAAACGTGCTTATGCTAGCCTTGGAGTACCCTAGCGAGCTCCCAATCTGACCAAGATTATCAATTGCGGTCAAAGTTCCCCCAACACCGCACGTGCCGGATACGAATAGAAGTATCATGTCCAGGCTGAATAGTGCTTGAAGTATAGTATAGTCCTCACCTCTAGCCGGTGGACTAAAGACTTTTTGCCACCATCTGGTCTCTTCGGCCTTTGAAATCGGACCCAAAACCGGGTTAGAGTCACCGTTTGCCGACTTCGGTAGCTCTCTTTCAGCTGATATCTT
Organism: Vigna umbellata; assembly: GCF_029865625.1. Classification (NCBI taxonomy): domain Eukaryota; kingdom Viridiplantae; phylum Streptophyta; class Magnoliopsida; order Fabales; family Fabaceae; genus Vigna; species Vigna umbellata. The sequence goes on along the minus strand of NC_142172.1, from coordinate 46,848,573 downwards.
CACCGGGGATGGGTCAATGAATGCTAGCTTCCGAGTCTCCCTGATTTTACGTTGTTCAACAAAAACAACAGCAAGTGGGAGGAAGAGCAGGAGAAGCACAACCCCGGCACTTGCGCCATACTCACCTTGCGAGAAGGGGAATTTTTTCTGCACTATGATCATGAGCAAGAGGAAGCCAGCGAGAGCCAGCGAGATGTACAAGAACTTGTAGAAGACACTGAGCTCGTTGGGTTGTCGAACGGGTTTCATGTAGCGAATGGTACGAAGGAAAGCGAAGGAGATAGCAGCTGGGAGCCAGGCTATGAGCAAAATCAAGGACCTGGAGTCGTCGAAGTAGAAGGCGTAGTAGAGCTGCGTGATTATGGCTCCACTCAGACCCACGTAGCCTTTGAGGATGCCCAACACAACACCACGGCTCTCGGGGAAGTTCTTGACGCAGGTCACGAGTGAACCGGTGTTGGCAAAGGACTGAGAGTTGGCACCGATGCAGATGTAGAGGCACATCTGCCACACTTGCGGTCTGGGTATTCTTTTTGTGACCGCCAGCCATATCATGAAGTAGCCGAAGAAGTTGAGTATGGAACCCATGGCCAGGACCACCCACGGGGGAGTAATCTCGTTTATGAGGCCGGAGAGCACGCCGACATTGCCCCCCAGGTCTTTGAAGAAACTGAGGAGGTTGAGGGTCGTTTGGTCGTAGGCCAGGGCGGATTTGATGTCGCCGGAGTATAGACTGAACATGTAGGTGGCGCCGGCGGCGGCCATGATAAGGAAGGAGGCGAAGACCACGAACCACCGTCCGGTGATGACTTGGACGAGGAGGCCATTGGTGTTAACCATATCTCCCACTGCAACTGCCATGTTTGTCAGTCACTGAGTTTGCGATGTTGCAGGGTTTTATTTAACTTTGAAGATCTGTGAGGCACTGCATACATATATATATATATATATATATATATATATATATATATATATATATATATATATATATATATATATATATATATATACATAAATATTTAAATTAACAAGATAATTCCTAGATATTATATTATTTTACTATTATGGTAAAATTATCAAATATAATATATAAGAAATAAGATTATCAAAATAATAGCCTTTGACCTTAGAGTGAGGGTTTCCACAAGGCTGTGTTAATGAGAAAGAGAAGATATATAGAAGGGAGAGGATACATGACAAGACCTGTCACATCCAAGAATGGCACATGTAATTGGAGAAATGTTCACTCTCCCAGGTTGTATTGGTTTAAGTTTTAACTTATTGGGAAACACTATTTATTTATTTAAAAGTCATAAAACACAATTTACCTAGTTTTATTTTTTTTTAAACTTATTATTTAAATAATATCCAAGAGAACGCAAATGACTTCCAAAGATCTTCTTCACAGAAACAGCTCATGGACACGTGCTGCTAGCTAGTATCAATGTATATACAGATTTTGTGAAATTTAATTAACGTATTTTTGAAAATAATAAAATCTGAAACAGAAAAAGGTATACTTTTATAAGATAACGCATATCGTTGTCCTAAGATAACTATTAGCAAAATAGTATGAATTAAAAATTATTTTATTTTATTTTATTTATTATTAATAAGCTTTCTCTCTTTCAATATATTTTTTATAATTTCTTTTTTAATTTTTTCTCGTTACAGCAAAACATGTGCAGAACAGCGGTCTTAATAGGTACTCCCTGAAACACATGTAAGTCAACGGACGACCAAATTTGTAGGGCTACCTAATGACCCTTTGAATTTGGACTCCTGCAAGTGTATGGGAATGGTGGGGTCACTCTCACACGGTTTCTAAATTTTTAAAATAATTCTATTTTGGTCCTTTATTTCTTCAATTTTACTAATTTCAATTTTTAGCTTTTTCTTCGAACTTTTACTTTTCTACGTATTTGTCCTTACATTGAAGTGTTTAAAAGATATTTGAAGTGAGAAACCAACCAATTGAAACTTTCTTCAAAATAGGATTAGAAAAAAACAATTTTAACTTTGAACGACAAAAACAAACTTAACTCAATTAAATTAATTCCAAACTTATCAAAGCCAACACTGCTGCTAATAAATTATTTAATTTGAATCCAGACATTAAATATATGTTAGAATCCAGAAATTGAAAACTAATAAACATACTAAATTTTTCAAATTTTCTGAAATTTCTCTTTGCTACCATGATTTACTAAATTTGTGGTATCACTCCGCTTAAATATTACATACGTAAGTGACCATACTGAAACTAAGAAATACCAGCAACTATGTATCTAACGCAATGCCTAATTAGTGAAACACATAATCAAATCCACACTAATTGTTATTAAGAACTAAACAAAACGACCTTCAAAACCTACCACGAACATGTACAAACACTTTATTACGAGTATACTTTGTAGAGCTATACTTGTGAAAAAGACGAATTCACATTTTTTTTATAACATATTAATGATAAAAACGACACCTAAATTAGTCAATGATATTTAAGATTGAAATTATGTTTGGATGTTTTAATCTTCTTCTGTTTTCACTTTCTTTAAAACACAGCATAATTTTGAGTGCCACGCAGGTCTAAGTTTTTTTTTTCTTTATAAATTTTATAATGAATAAATAATTTTAAGCATATAAAATTTACGGTTGAAATTTGCCTACGATGACTGCTTTTGTAGATGTACGTTTAGTTTTAAATACATTATTTATAATTACTCTTAATGATAAAAAAAATTAAACTCAGAAGTAACTATATATATTAAAAATTATGAGATGTTAAAAGATTCTGAAAACACTTCTGTTGCCAATTACAGATACTTTTTTAAGAAAATGACAGCTAAAATGTTTATATTTAACATAACTGCTATAATTTACATATATATACACAGGGATTATAATTAAACATTGTAATGAAAATATTTTAAATATATAAATTATGTTTTGAATTTATAATAGGTTATTTATTTTATGATATAAGACCATATTTTTAGCTATTTAATTTTTAAAAAGGTATATTAAACTTAATTTAAAATGTGGTATTAGTAGATTGGAAATGTTTAAAAAACAATAAAGTGTGTAAAAAAAAGATACGAGAGAAGATAAGAAATGATAACGGTTCGGCTTGATATAAATAATGTTTATTGTTACTCGACTCTCATAAAAAAATTATTTATTATTTATTAGATATTTATTTAAAAAATATTTACGGTATTTTAAAACTTATAAATATTTTTAAAAAAATGTATTTTATAAGTTATTTAAAAATAATAATAAAATTACAAAAAAAATATAAAATATAAATTAAATTAATATTTTTGCTAACGTTTAATATAAAATAAAGAAGTCTAATTATTCTGTTATATTTTATTAATTTATTACTTAAAACTAAAAAGTTCACTACAAAAATATAAAAGAAAAAGACTATTTTGAACTCACATATCAAGTTGATCAGTTCACTTATAGGCCGTAACATACAACCAAAAATGGGTCAAATGGGCCCTTTATGTCATCTAATAAACCATTAAGAGGTTTCATACCACCAGTTTACATGGTTTCATACTTAAATTTTGGCTCATTATTATATTGATTATTTAACTTAAAAGCTTTATCGAAATTTTAGAGTTTATTTAAAAATTTAAACCATTAATATTTCATATTGATGATCTCTAGTTTGAGAGCTTAGCTAACAATCATATACGTCAAAGTAAACAAATAATTTTCAAAAGCTTAAATTATCATGATTACGAAATACAACAAATCATTAAATTGATCTTTTGCTAATTTGTTTCTAGATAATTTGTCTGTTTTATCCGGCCGTGAACATCTATTTCTGTCTCCAACATGGCTTTGACAATTTGGCAGATATCCAAAAATGCAGATCATTTCTCAGTTTTTGTTTTGTTTGGTGTGGACACCAATCTGAAATGCTCACAACTTGCTGATTTCACATCTTAGACTAATTGTGAATTAAAATAACGGATTAGCGTTTTTCACAGAAATATAGTTATGATTTTGCAAAATTTTAACATTTTTCTAAGTTCAAAATAAAAGAAAAAAAATCTTTCCTTTGGCATTTATGCATTCAAGTATTATATTGATCAATCATCGTGTATATGAATATTGTTTGTTTTGAAACATAAAACTCAAACAGATTTTGTCTTTAAAAAAAGTATAAGAAGAAAAAAAAGTGTTTAATTAATTGTCTTAAAACTCCTAAAAGATTATTGGATGTGAAAGAAAATGTTTAAACCAGGTTATTGATTGTAGGTTGGTAACTCTGGTCAAGTTCGGCTTACAATTATGCTATTAATTGACTGACCCAATCTGTGATATGATTAAGGAGCTTGGAACAGGGTACTTGCATTACATGTGATCATAATTAAATCAGTAAACTAGCAATTAACTCAATAACACGGCAACCATGTTTGTTTTATTCTATTTGTCTGGTTCATGAATACATGCAAAAAAAAGGGGACACGTCTTTTGTGTGACAAAGAAAATGTAACATATTACACATTTTTCTAGCATGACCAAAGTATTTGTTATTTAGTTTTCATCGTCAACACCATCAGCCTTTATCATTAGTCGCTGTTCTGATCAAGACGATGATTTGGCACCACATGTTTCTCATCTTTCTCTGCACCGTTTGCGTTCTTCACGCTCGCCATTTCAGTTTCTGACACCGTGGCTGCATCCCTGAATCTCTTGTATATGTCACCTTTGTAAAACTTTCTTGTCCTAGCCACCAAAATCAGTGAAACAATGGCACCGAAGAAAGTTGCAGCTGTGATAATGATGAAGGATAACTTGAAGCAATGAAGCCCTATACAATTCAATTCTTGCCCTTTCTTTCTTTCAAGCCCCAACGCTGCCAGTTGCTTCTTTGCTTCTTTGTCGTACAAATGCCCAGTCATCACCACATTAAGAACATATAGACCCAGTGGACTCGCTGCACTTCCAAAATTGTACAAAGTTGCATAATATTTTAGTCCAAAAAGCTCTGATATAATGGCAAAAAGTAACGGCCACTGAGCTCCAAAACAAAACCCTATGATTACCGAAGCCGCATAAAGGCCATTTGGCACATCAAATGCTATCAGAAGGTGGCCAACACATGACAGCAGCATAGTTAAAGTAAGCATGAGAGGACGAGGGAACTTGTACTTGTGTAGAAAATGTTCAGAAACAAATCCTGAGAAAACACGTCCTAGGTAATTCCAAATGCTTACCAGGGACACGAAAGTGCTTATGCTTTTCTTCGGGTATCGAAGCGATTTTCCTATCTGACCCAGATTATCTATTGCAGTCAACGTGCCCCCAATACCACAGATGCTACATATGAACAGGAGGAACATGTCGATGCTGAATAGTGCTTGAAGTATCGTATAGTCCTCACCTCTTGGTGGTGGACTAAACACATTTTCCCACCACTTGGTGTCGTTGGAAACTGCTGACACTGAATTACTACCGTCAGTAGCCTCATTCGGTTTAATCCTTTCACTCTCGGTTACTACTTTCACCGGGGAAGGATCAACCAAAGCAAGCCTTTTACCCTGCCAGATCTTATATTCTTCCATGGAAACAACAGCAAGCGGGAGAAAGAGCAAGAAGATCACAATAGCGGCGCTCACACCATACTCACTCTGAGTAAAGTCAACCCTTTTCTGTATAATAATCATGACCAAAAGAAACCCGGCAAGGCCAAGAGAGATATACAGAAAGTTGTAGAAAACCTTGAGCTCATTGGGCTGCCTAACTGGCTTCATGTAGCGAATGGTTCGAAGGGAAGCAAAGGAAATAGCAGCTGGAAGCCAACCTATGAGCAAAATCAAAGCCCTTGTGTCGTCATAGTAAATAGCAGAGTACAATTGTGTGATGATTGCTCCACTGAGACCCACATAGCCTTTGAGAATGCCTAACACAACACCACGACTTTCAGGGAAGTTCTTGACACAGGTGACGAGGGAACCGGTGTTGGCGAAGGACTGAGAGTTAGCACCTATGCAGATGTAGAGACACATCTGCCACACTTGGGGTCTGGCTATTTTCTGGGTGACTGAGAGCCAAATCATGAAGTAACCGAAAAAGTTTAGCAGAGCACCGATGGCTAGCACCACCCAAGGTGGAGTGAGCTCGTTGATAAGACCAGAGAGGACTCCAACGTTAGTGCCCATGTCCTTGAAGAAACTTAGGAGATTGAGAGTGGTTTGGTCGTAGCCAAGGGTGGTTTTGATGTCTCCGGAGTAGAGACCGAACATGTAGGTGGCTCCGGCAGCAGCCATGATTAGAAAGGAGGCAAAGACGACGAACCATCGACCGGTGATGACCTGGACGGTGAGACTCTTCATGTCTCCCCATCCATTCACACCCATGGAAGCTGCACCTATCGCCATGTTGTTAGATACCAAGCAAGCACTTCCTGCTTAGAATCTATTACTCTTTCATTTTTGTTTTTAATTTGTCCACCTCTTATAGAAAATGTTTTATGAATAGCACCAAAATCTGTATATACAATAGATGGATAACATAAATGGAAAAATGAAAAAAAAAAAAAAAAGAGGAAATGAGATATAATTATTTTATTTTATAAATATATAAAATTATTTTTTTATAATTCTTTTATTTCTGTAACATATGTCAAATCAATATGGCTACAGTTGGCTTTAAATGTATAATCTGTTTGTGATTTTGTAAGCTGTCATTCTGATTTGTAGCCACAGTCATGGGGATCTTATCAATCATTTGATATCATAGATATGATACCATTGTCACCAAATTTCCACCATTTCCCACTTTTTTCTATAATCTGTACACTTCTTGGTCTCTTAATTATGTTTTTATCTTTCTTTCTTCCTCTTCCATTCTTCACTGTATTTAACAATAAAAAAACATTTGACATTTTCGTGGTTAAAATTTCAAGTCGTAATACTGTCGCTTTATATTCGTCACTGAAAATTGAAATTGTGGTATAATATTTAAAAGGAAAATGATTGATAGCGAAAACGAATATTTTACTATATTTATTTGAGTATATTTTAAAAAAAAAATCATTTTTTTGATTTGAATTTCAAAAAAGAAGAAATAATTGCATTTTAAAATGAAAATAAAATACCATAACTTTTAATTTTTAGATGTAGAAATTCGATCAGGGATTTTTATTTACTTACATAAACTATTTATCATTTGCCGTAATACATAGTTTATTTAGTGAATTTAAAATTAAAACATTTTAATAGAATTCAAACATTAAACTAATTGTAATCCATTATAATGTAAACTCTAGTCATATTTGGAAATCAAGTGTATAGATTGAAAATTTTGCTATTACAAGACTACGAGGGCAAGGATAGAAATTGGATAACTAAGTTTTCAATACAAACGAGTCTAACTTGATTATATGACATAGTATATTTTTAATGCCTAAATAACCTTTATGATAACTTTTCATAATTTTATTTTTAATAACCTTTAAACAAAACATAAATTCAATTAATAATAATAATAATAATAATAATAATAATAATAATAATAATAATAATAATAATAATAGAAATAAAACATAGTTTTGCGGTGTGAAATCTTTTTAAATAACTTCAAATGCATTTTGTAAAATAAACCATCCACTGTCCAAAAGAAAGTTTAAAATGCTAATATCTAAATATTACGTAAACCACTAGAAAACATACTATATGTATTTGTTTATTATTTTGGTTATGGTTGAAATTATATGTTTTTATTATTATGTGTGTTTTTGTGTTTAGGTTATGATTTTTATTATAGTTTGTTTTTTTTATTTCCATTCAGTTAAATTGAAAGTCATCTACGTAAGATATTTTATCGTCAAAATTAGTATTCATTATGCAAAAACAGCATATAATGTCACACGTTTAACGTCCAACCACTCAATAACCAACTTTAAAAATGACCGATGACATTTTTGTAAATAAATACAATTATTAGACGTTGATTATAATTGTAATTCAACGTCAATTTGTTATATTTGATAAATTTTGCCAAAAATGTTTGGGGCGAAAGTGAAAATGTATTTATGTATGACAGTCAAATTCCTTAATGTTAGTAAATTCAATAAAAACTTGAGCACGAGATTGAAAATTCATTCATTTTATCTTAGCGCGCGATACCCTCTTTTTTACTCAAACTTTTTTGGAACGAAGTTTAACGACCATCACATATGTAATTTTTTTTTCATTTGTTACAAATGCATGTTAATTAATTACTTTAGGTATGATTTTCATTTGTTTTGACAAATTATTTTCGTGTTTTTCTCCCTCATGCTTTCTCTCTCACTGGTGGTGACACTTTATTTTGACGAATCCACCGAACCCACCTTTTGAAGGTTAGTTTTCGTTTTAGTTTTGAAGAACTTATTTGTTGAACTTGTTTGTTGTTGTTATCTGGTTGAAACTGTTTGTTATTGTTTTTTATTGAACTTGTTTGTTGTTTGTTATTTGTTATTGTTGTTTGTTGTTGATACAAGACTACACACTAATAGTTCATGCTTTATAAAATATCAAAAACTAAAATACCAAATTTTTTATAAAATAGGTCTCGTAGAGTTCTAGAAAAATATCACAATTAATTAAAAAAATAAAACAAAATTGATTTACGTTGAATATTGACAAAATTTGACGTTAATTTGCTTTACTATGAACATCTATTTGTTCTATGTTTGACGTCAAATTAACTCAAATTCGACGTAAAAGACCGAAAAGCACGAACGTTATACGATATTCTTTTACTAGTAATTTATGAAACAATTATAATAATTCATGTATAATAAATATAATTACATACTTCTTTATTTCAAATTTTTGTATTTATAATTTAAGAATAAACTTTAAGTTAAAATAATATTAAATTCATAATAACTTAATAATTCAGTTAGTCATTATCATATATATATATATATATATATATATATATATATATATAACACTGATCATATAATACATTTATATTTTTATCATGTAATAAAGGCATGTGTTTAATTTAATATTAATTATAAAGTTTGTGTCTAGAAGCATATTATTGCGTAAATCAAACCAGCTCATAAGCAACAGGGCGGCTAGAACTGGAAAGTGGTTGACCCTGGAATATTGGGTTCTTCTTAGTGTGGAATCTGGATCTGGTGAAATGATAAGAAACGTAGAAAACTCACTAAGAAATAATTAACGGCTAAAAATATGAGTGATTTTCAACAATCTATAACATATATTCTATAAGAAAATCAATAATATATCTGTCTCCAGATATATATTTAGATATACCAAAATTTTCAAAACAAATAATTCATGGCTTCTTATAATCTTCTCTTATTTAGATATACATGGAAAGATTTCTTTAATCTCAATAAAAAGTATTTTTGATTGTTTCACAAATATGTACGCATGCTTATGATTGAAAATTTGTATTATAAATTAATTTCATATTATAATAGGGAGTAAATAAAATTAGCAGTCCTTTGTTCTTTTAAAGAAATTGTGTATTATATATTTCAAATTTAGTTTATGTTAATTTACGATTCATATTTCATAATAATAAACCTTTTTAAGCACCTATTGGCTACCTCGCTTTAAAAGATAGAGTGCAATAATAAGAGTTTATTACAAAACTAACTATTTAAAAGTATGGCAACCACGAAGAATATGCATATTCACTAAAGTCTTAAATTAATTGCAATCACAATTTCATTTTTCAGATCAATAAATAATAATAAATAATATATTATTATTATTGTACTTGATACTTTAAGTGGACGTGAGTAGATATGGGTTTGACCATCTATATTTATATTTATAAAATACAAAATTTTTGTTTAATCTTAATTATATTGAGGAGCACATATCTATAAAAAAAAATATAAGAATTTTATAAATATCAAATAAATATAAAAAAAATAAACATAATTAAATATGTCTTAAAAATAATTGATAAAACTACTAAACAAATAAAAGTTAATAAATATTTTAAATTATCTAATAAAATAATATCATTTTAGGAAACGGAGACAAACATAAAGACAATAACACACAAGACGAATATTTATACATTTTATATTCGTTTTCTTATTCGATTTTAAAAAATTAAATATTATTTATATTTATACACAGGTGTGAATATTTCCTATCAAAATTGAAATGAATTAGAATAATACCCATAAACACGAGTTGGGAAAATATATTTTAATTTACGGTAAATGTAAGTATTTGCCGTTAAAATTGGAACTATCTATGAATATAAATTCCAACAATACCTTTTGTAATTTGATATTTTTTTTATTTTTTTCGGTCATAATATAGTCTTACATATTTTAGGTATGTAAAATAAAATAATTTAAATATATTTATTTTATCAACTCATAAAAATTGAGACAAATATAATTCAAGAAACGCCATATTTTCTATTCAACTAAAAACAATTTATATTAAAATGTAAAATAAATTTAGATGAATTAAAGTATTAATATTTTGTCAGGTGTTAAAGTGGTATAGAAAAATTGAAAAGTGTATAATTATGATTTTTCATATGTTAAATTCAGTTTTCTTTATTAACCTTAATACTTTTTTAGACATTTTCACATATATGATTAACAACTTTAGTGATATTATCTTGTTGGCACTCACCCTATATAACAAACAATAAATTTTAAAAAAAATAATACACATACTCTCAAATCCTGAAAACAATAAATTAAAAAAATAATAATACACATAGTCTTAAATCCTGAAACGTGTCCTCCCACTGGTTTTCTCAATTATCTTTCCTCTCTCTCTCTTTCTATCAGTTTCTTCGTCAGCCCACGTACACAAACCACTGCCAGACACCTCCAGCAGGTGGAGAAGAAATCTCCGACCACCGATCATCAACTTTTGTTTAGGTAAATTTACTTATTATGTATTATCGTTAATCAAATTATATTTTATTGTGCACATGTTATTGATATAATATTAATTACGATAATGATGCGTGTATTAGTTATAGTTTAATGGCTTGACTAGAATTGGAGATCATGCATGTGGGTGACAGTTGATTCCCTTGTTTCCTTCCTCTGTCAGCTAACACAGTTGATTATAAGTTATGTACTTAGATTAGGTGCAAGTCAAGTTAAATACATGTTAAAAGATTAGTGCAAATGTCATTATTATAAAAGATTTTCAGGTATATAGTGAATTTTAATTTCTCTTAAATTATTACGTTTATTTAGAGATATTTTTTTATGTCTTTTTTCAGTTTTCAATAATTATTATTATTATTATGATTTTTATTAGATTTTTTGTTACATGTAAGTTTTTTTATATTCAAGTATATTTCACCTAAGTAAATATTGTTTTTGTACTTTCAATAAAATATTTTTTAAAATTTTTCTCACCTGTCTTTTATTAAATACTCGTATGAAATTAGAGTGATTATTAGAGTTTATTGTAATACGAATAACACATTTCACGCATTTTGTTATTATCTTCTGTTTGTGAAAAATGTTATGTTGGTTCTTTTTTTTTTTTACAAGCATATTTTATAATTTTGAATTAGGTTTAAAACTCACTTCTTTTCATAATATCATATGAAAATACATTTTACACATTTCTTCATTATATTCTTTTCGTCATTACGACTATTTTTAAGTTGAGTTGGTAGATAGGAAGAGTCTCATATGAGAGACACCACCAATAAGATCACATGAGGAATTTATATTACTCTCTACCTAAAATTTGAAGGCAATGAGTTAATGTGTTTTCATTCTTATATGGTGTTTCACTTTCTCATTTATTAAATGTTGGACGTAGAGTCGTACTTGGATTCTCAACGATATCTCCCTCAAAGATGAATCATTTCCACATTGGTACATTTCTTCCGGGAGTAACCATTTTCGAACCATTGTTTATCGGGACACACTTACTTAAAATTCGATAAACTTTCAATCTAATATGTTATATCCATTCGAGTCGATAAAAAAAGACTAACCAGACTCTGAACCACAATTAGGTTTATTTTGATAGTTGCTTTTTGTTATGATTTTCTATTAAGTTTTTTTGCTATGATTTTTTTATTGTTTGTATTTTTCTTTATATTCAATCATATTTCACATGTGTGAATAAATTTATTCTCATATTTTTGATAAAAATATCCCTTTTCAAACATTCACTTGTATTTTATGAAACACTTAATATTTATAATGATTTAGCTTCTATAAACTTTTGATTGTGTGTATAACTAATGTAATTAAATAATGAAAATAATTTGATTAAGTAGTTAAATTTGGAATGGTAAATAGATAATTGATAAACAAAAAAGTTAAGTATAATAGTAAAATAAAACCATAGATCAAATAGTTAACTGAACTTAGCAAACTATTTCAAAAAATCAAATAAGTTAAAAAAAAATAGAGTTTTAAAACAAAAGAGTAAAACATTTATTCAGCATAATTGCAGGTTTTATATAATAAAACATTTTTTAATTAAAATTATAAAGACCAATTTTTATATGTATTGAAAAGAGGGTTTATAAGTTAATGAAAAAAAAATAGAAATTGTGTTACTAAATTTAAAAACTACATATAAAAGCTAAAAGAGAATTATTTTATTTTGTCAAAATTAAAATTTTTCTAGGCTATATCATGCTATTCATCCCATTTTCATATGTAAATCCTGTATTTCCGTTAGGATTGTTCTAATAACATTATATAGGTGTTACGTGTTACTAGTGTTTTTAATTTTTTATAAAAGAAAATTGTTATATGTCCAATTAACATCTTGTCACGTTCCAGTAGAAGTGTGATGTGACGTGGTAATGATAATATTATATATTATTTTAACCTTTGTATCATTATATTATTTTATCTCAATTCCATATTTATATTTTTATTTCGTCTCCGATATTTATATTTTTATTTTGTTTAATTCGATATTAATATTTTTTTCGTTCTTTTCCGTTTCAATTCGATAGCGTTCTTCTCAAAATTGAATTCAAATTTAATTTTTTATAAATGTTATACAATTTTTTTAATAAAACTAATACTTTTATTAAATATTTTTAATAAGATAAAATTTATTTATATTTTTAAGTTTTAAATTTATTTATCTTAAATTGTTACAAATTTGCTTAAAATTATTTTAAAATTTTACGTTTAATTTCATAAAACTATTAGTTTTAAACCAACTCAATCATTTTCATAAAAACTATTGAATTTACACATTGTAAAAAGATACGATTATTTAAAAGAATTGAAAAGGTTGATAATTTTATTTCTTTTATGAAATTTAATTGTTAAGAAGTTTATAGTTGATTTTTTTTTCCATTAGCATTACTTCTATTAAAGCTTTATATTTTTTAAATAAAATTTAATATAGAATATAAATTTAAATAAATTTAATTTTTGTTAAAAAATTTTAATAAAAATATTAAATTTAATATAAATATTTGTATAATATTTATATAAAAATTAAATTTGGTTTCAATTAATTTAACGAAGGAAAAAATTGTTTAATTTTAAAAAAATTGAAACAAAAAAATTGTTTATTTTAAGAAAAAAAAAATTACAAACTAACGCATATAATCTCTTTAATGTTAGTACAGTACTAACATAAAAAACCTTTTGTCTCAAATTTTTAAAAATAAGACCAAATTAAAACGCTTACAAAAAATAAACTAATTTGGAATCATTTTATTTTTTTTAAACACAAATATTCTATTTCTCTCTACGTTTTTACAGAATTTCCTTATAATATTTATCTTTTGAAGTCAGCAGTGATAGGTGGAAGGAAATTCATTTTAATATATGAGAACTTTTATCTAGGCAAGTTTTTTTTTTTTCTGTGTGATTTTCAATTATTTTCTCCCTTTTCTTTCCATGTAATTAGTGGTTTGTGAGTTATATGTAATCAGTTTTGAAAAAATGAATCTTTATTCACCTAAGTCTATAGTTATTTGTATTTGTTTGGTTTGGTTTCTTAGAACATTTGGAGGATCTCTAAGTATTCTAGCTTATTATTTTCTTTTCTTTCAAAAACAAATAATAATTAGGTAAGTGAAATGAATGAGAGTTGTTAGGTTAAATCAGTTTATAATAGAATGCAGAGAAATTTTGAGTGTAGAATGGATTCAAAGATGACTGAAATGTAATTGGTATCTTATATTACCTATAAGGAAGGTTCCAATAAAGATTTAGTTTAAAAAGAAATATTTGACAAAAAAAAAAACACCCTTTTAACAACTCAATGCAGGATAAAATATTATTAAAAAGATAAACTTTTTTTATGTGAAAAGGAAAAAAATATTAAATAGATGTAAAATGTTTTAAATATCAAAATAAAAATGTGAAATGGATGTAAAATGTTTTAAAATATCATATATCACATTTTTCCAAACCACCAAATCCACTCACCCATTCGGATTTTATCTTCTGACATTTTTTTTATTAGCATAACTATATGATACTTCAAGAATGCGTCAAACCCATTTACACGTTTCGTTAATATGGTCAAAATTGAGTTGTAGCCTCTGAGTCAATTTGGTTTATTATGAGTTTAAGTCGGTTAAATTTCAAAAATTATAACTTCTTATGTATGTTAGTTTTCAACAAGCTCATCCGGATTGAATCCGTGTTGAGTCAACTTACCTAATTTAATTTAATTATTTATTATTTTGTATTTCACTATTATTAGTTAGCATTTTTTTATTATATTGTAGATGAGATAAGAAAAATGTTTCAAGAGAGACAAATATGATAGATTTATCTATTCAAAACTCTAACATTATAATACAAAAATTATCAATATTAAAAACTTATTTGTTCGTTTTTTTGCTTGTTTTTGGATTACGCTTGAATTGTATAATATTTTTTTTATTTATTTTGAGTGGTCTTTGGAGTTTAATATCTTTAAGAGTCAAATTTATTTAGATTTGAATTAAAAAAATTATAATTTTTTTATTTTAAAAAAACTTATAATTAAGTAAGTCAATTTGTTTAACCCACCAATCCGTAATGGGTTAAGTCGGATTTAAATTTGTTCAGCTTGCTAACAAGTGAGTCAGATTGAGCTGACTTACTAAGTGACTAACTCGTGATAAATTCAGTCAAGTGGAGTCAAATTACCTCTCTAATTTTGATACTTATTTACAATATCTTCTTACAAATGTCTTCTTGAAACTTTATTTTAATATTTAAAAAAACAAATTGTTGTGTTCCATGACAAATAAAACTTTGATTAGGGTGCCATACGTTGACTTGATTAGCTGTAAGAATCATATTTTAATAATATATTATTTTATGTGTACATCAGCAATGTATTTAAAATTACTCTTATTTTAATGATAATCTAATTTAGTCCATCAGCACAGCTTAGCTCACAGAAGACAAACATATATTGTTAATTAGACATTAATATTAACCATGCAGCCACTTGCATATTATAATTAAATGTGAAAACTTTAAAATTCTTTTTGATTTGATCTTGTGTTCCCCCTTTGATGACTTGAAAAGGTACATACCGTCAAACCACGAAGCCGAAGGAAGAATAGTCAACTACTACAATAACGCGCCAATCATGTTTCTTTTATTCTATTTTTACTCGTTCTAAAATAAATGCGAAAAAGAAGCACGTCCTTTTGTGTGACAAAGAAAAGTATACATTACGGCAAAGAAAATGTGGCAAACTATAATGTTACATATTACATTGTCTAATATTTATAGAGACATTATTAATTAATTAATCTCTGTTTGAAGGTTGACTACAAGAAGATCATCTTTTACCATTAGTCATAGTTCTGAGTTGGCACCATATTTTTGGCATCTTTCTTTGGTTTGCCGGTGTTCTCTAACCCTGCCATTTCAGTTTCTGACACCGTGGCTGCATCCTGGAATCTCTTGTATATGTCACCACTGTAAAACTTTCTTGTTCTAGCCACCAAAATCAGTGAAACAATGGCACCAAAGAAAGTTGCAGCTGTGATAATAATGAATGATAACTTGAAGCAGTCCACCCCGATACAGTTCAATTGCTCGCCTTCCTTTCTCTCAAGCCCCAAAGCTGCCAGTTGCTTCTTTGCTTCTCTGTCATACAAATACCCAGTCATTTTCACATTAAGCACATATAACCCTAATGGACTTGCTACGCTTCCAAAGTTGTACAAAGTTGCATAATATTTTAGTCCAAAAAGCTCTGATATAATGGCAAAAAGTAAAGGCCACTGAGCGCCAAAACAAAACCCGATGATCACCGAAGCAGCATAAAGTCCATCTGGCACATCAAATGCTATCAGAAGGTGACCAACACACGATAAGAGCAGAGTTAAAGAAAGCATGAGAGGACGTGGAAACTTGTACTTGTTGAGGAAATGTTCAGAAACAAATCCAGAGAAAACCCTTCCCATATAGTTCCAAATGCTCACTAGGGACACGAAAGTGCTTATACTTTTCTTTGGGTATCTAAGAGAGGATCCTATCTGATTCAAATTGTCTATTGCAGTGAGCGTGCCCCCAACACCGCATATGCAAGTTATGAAAAGTATTAACATGTCGGCGCTGAATAGCGCTTGAAGTATCGTGTAGTCCTCACCTCTTTCTGGAGGACTGAAAACATTTTCCCACCACTTGGTGTCGTTGGAAATCGCTGTAACTGAAGTGTTCCCATTAGTAGTCTCATTCTGTTTCACTTTTTCACCCTCAGTCACTATTTTCACGGGCGAGGGGTCAACCAAAGCAAGTCTTTTACTGTGCCAGATCTTATGCTCTTCTATTGAAACGACAAGAAGTGGGAGGAAGAGCAAGAAAACCACAATACCGGCGCTCACACCGTACTCACTCTGAGTAAAGTCGGCCCTTTTCTGTATAATAATCATGACCAAAAGAAACCCAGCAAGGCCAAGAGAAATATACAGAAAGTTGTAGAAAACCTTGAGCTCATTGGGCTGCTTAACGGGCTTCATGTAGCGAATGGTTCGAAGGAAAGCAAAGGAAATAGCAGCTGGGAGCCAACCTATGAGCAAAATCAAAGCCTTTGTGTCGTCATAGTAAATAGCAGAGTACAATTGTGTGATGATTGCACCACTGAGACCCACATAGCCTTTGAGAATGCCCAACACAGCACCACGACTTTCAGGGAAGTTCTTGACACAGGTGACTAGGGAACCGGTGTTTGCGAAGGACTGAGAGTTAGCACCTATGCAGATGTAGAGACACATCTGCCACACTTGGGGTCTGGCTATTCTCCTAGTGACGGAAAGCCATATCATGAAGTAGCCAAAGAAGTTTAGAACGGCACCGATGGCGAGGACCACCCAAGGTGGAGTGAGCTCGTTGATAAGACCAGACAGGACTCCGACGTTGCTACCAAAGTCCTTGAAGAAACTGAGGAGATTGAGAGTGGTTTGGTCGTAGCCAAGGGTTTCTTTGATGTCTCCGGAGTAGAGACCGAACATGTAGGTGGCTCCGGCAGCAGCCATGATTAGAAAGGAGGCAAAGATGACGAACCATCGACCGGTGATGACCTGGAGGGTGAGACTCTTCATGTCTCCCCATCCATTCACACCCATGGAAACTGCACCCATCGCCATGTTTGTGGATACCAAGCACCTGCTGGTAGAATATGGTGCGTGGAAATGGAAGTCAATGTCTATGTAGATACAGTGTGTGTCTCCTGTGAGAGTGTGTATTAAATATATATAGACTTCTTTTCTCTTTGTTTTTACTTAATTTTCAGATAAGTGTTCTTTTCTCACTTAGGATAACAGCTGAATCACCAGAGAGAGAAAAACAAAACTATCTGTATAAGCATTTTCTACATCCTACGTTCTTAAAGAAAATTTGGAATTATTTTCCTTCCTCGAAATTTCATCTTCATAAAAAGAGTAAGGTATAATTGAATTTAATACTTTTTTTTTTTAATTTCATTTAATATAGTTTCTTTTATAATTAATACTATTTATGTTATTTTAATAATTATCTTAAATTTCATTTTTTTTTCATAGAATAATATAACGTTCTGAGTTGGCACCATATTTATCATGTTAACATGTAAATATTCTAAATTTTTAATCTGTACTTCATGAAATCATATATACTATTATATATGTTATGTTAAAAGTAAAAATAATTATCATTATACTAACAAATATTATTTTTATTCCATATAAGTAGTTTATTTTTAAAAATAAAATTTATTAATTATTTTTATTCAAACATTTTATATTTTAAAAATATATAAATATTAGAATAACACTTATCTCTAAAATTATAATAAAAAGTAATCATAGGAAATACATTACTACATTTTAAATAATTTGTAATATCATTAGTTTAATTAATAAATAAAGTTATAAATAATTGTTAAATTCTTAGATAATTATGGATGGATAGAGGTAATTAATAATAAAGTTATAAATAATTGTTAAATTAATAAATAAAGTTTAATTAATATTTGAATACGGCTGCATTTCAACATGATTCAAAAACAATCATTGTGTTTCTCTCCGTTTTTTCGTCTCTCTATTTTTTAATTGTGTAAAAAATATTGGACAATAAAAATAGAGAACGATCACTTGTATGTAAGCACAAATTTGAAAATTCCTATATTTTTATTTTCAATTTTCTTTTCAAATTGGGAGAAAGAGGTTTGTGAGTGTTGATTTCCCTGGGTGAATGATGAAAAGATGATGTTGAGTTATAAATTTGGGACTCTTATATTTGGGGGAAGAAACCCAAGCCTTAGAAAAAAGAAATAAAAGTTAAAAAATAATTTTTGAATTAAATAATTTTCTACGTGTCAAAATAAATACTAACTTGGATTATGGTTTGTTAAAAACAAAATACTAATACTATTAGTAATTGAACTTGATTTCATGAATTTTAAAAATACAAGAACATAACTAGCCAAATTTTAAAAGAAGAATTAAAATTAAAATCACTTAATAATTTATGGATAAAAAATATATTTATTCTTTATTTTAAATATAAATCAAAGTGTAACATTCAAATTAATAATTCATTATATAAAATAATTAGCAAAAACAAGCTAGAGCTACTTCAGAGTTCAATTAAGTGATGAACAATATTCTACATGCTTTGAACATTATAAAACACAAAAATTAAGCTAAAAAATTTTCTGATCAACTCATAATAAAACCTTATAATAACAACTAATATTTATCATTTTTATGGATAGCTTTGTGTATATTATTTTGTTTCTTTATCTCGTTGTTGGCCGCTATTTTAGTTTTGCTTTGTTAAGAAAATTTGTATAAAAGCTTTTGTAGTAATCAATTTCTATTGGTATTATTGCTGCAAGTCATAGTTGCTAGTCATTGTCTTAATTGGTTTATCACTTTGATTTGTTGACATGTTTGTGTTTCTTGTAGGTAACTTTCAACATTCGGCAACAAATTTTTTTATATTAATAATAATAATAATAATAATAATAATAAATAAATAAATAAATAGATTAGGAACTAAAAATTAATTTGAATCCTGTGCATTGAGTTGTCTACTAAGCTAATATATTTGGCCAATAAAGTAATGGCTATAAAAACTATACAACAAGTTGTTTTCAAACTGATTTTGTCCACCTATATATGTTAATAAGAAGTATATAATCTGATAATAGCTCTCTCATTATGAACAGAGACAGGAAATGTAGAAAATTCATTAACAAATAATTATTGTCTTTCAACAATAGCGTGTGCTCTTTTATTTTGTTTTGTCTCGAATGAACTCGTCCCACGAGGACTTTTAAATAAGTTCAAAAAGCACCATAAACTATAATAATAAGTTTATAAACTATAATAATAAATTTAATGTATTTTGAAATCTTTTGTATGGATTATGATTGAAAAAAATTACTGACCATTATTTTAAACTTGTCAAAGATTGACTGAAACTTGAATGGTGTGGTTCTGGTACTACATAACATCATAAGTTTCTTCGTAGGCATGCACGTGGGTGAGGACAGTCATAGGTATCCTTTGTCTTTCAACTTCTTGTCAACTATTGGACTTATGAGATGTCGTAGATCTTACACCTTTCAATCTGACATCGCTGTTTTCCCCAAACTTGGCTTTTCAACCAAATATTAGGTTTAGGCATCAACGTGATCTGTTTTTCTATTATTTCTCAACCATTCGATTTATCAAACACTTCTAG
The DNA here is from genome assembly GCF_029865625.1 of Vigna umbellata. Lineage (NCBI taxonomy): Eukaryota > Viridiplantae > Streptophyta > Magnoliopsida > Fabales > Fabaceae > Vigna > Vigna umbellata. The sequence continues at coordinate 46,828,412 of NC_142172.1, read as the reverse complement.
GTTGCCTTAAACTCGGCTCAGATTCAACCACAAATTAAGGTTAAAGATAAAACTCCGTTGATGTGGGAGTCAGTTTCAGTATATGATTTTTTATGAAAAAACAAAAATCCTAGTTCACCATCAGTGATATTTTATAAATATAACTCTTAAATTATAGTTTCATGTTATTATTGTTTATTAAAGTAGAACTAAAGTACAATAATCAAATTAATTATATATTATGTCAATTTTGATTAATATAAAAAGATGTATCATTTTATATTAGATAGTGCATTTGAGATTTGGTTGTTTTCCTTGTTTTCTTTACCTCATCTTGGGATCCACTTTTTTTTTGTATTTGTTAACAATGGTATATTATTACATTTTTATTCGTGCTATTTTAATTTTCAACATTGTATACTCTTGCGTGTTGCAATTTTGTTGTGATGATTTATTTTTATCTCTGGTTTATTCTAACTTCTAATTGAAATTAATGAATGAGAATGAGACGAGAAGAAAATGTAAGGATGTATATATGATACATCAATTGAAATAAAAAAAATTTCCGTAATTTAATTTTAATTGAGATTTAATTCTCAATATAAATATTTATAATAATTTTTTTTATTACTCATGTCTATATAAAAAACTAAACGTAAAAAATACTTTTAAATATAAAAATATTTTATTTATTTAACAAAAAATACAACCTATTGCAACTTTCCAAATTTGTTAAGATGTTGAAAATCTTTTTTTTTTATTAATTAACGGGTAGTTTAGTTTTGCTTTTATATGTTTATTATGAATTAAAAGTAAGTTTTAATATCATTCTTGTGTATATTAGCATGAACTGTTCTATTAAGTCTTAGAATAAAGAAATAGGAAAAAAAATGTTATACAGATCAATAGAATTTTCAAGTTTATCATGTGTGCACTGGTGAAAATTGATTTTGGTTAGGCCCTTCCTCACAGATGAGTGAATACAAAAATTTAAAATAGTCCGGAAATCCACATTTTCTTTTTTAATTTTACCTTTATTAATCACCTCTCTAAATTTATTTAATTATTTATAGTAATAAACTATTTATATAATGAAATAATTATACACTTTTTTTGCTTTTATAATTATTTTTAATAAAATTTATTTTATAGTCTAATAAAAAAATTTCTACGATAAAAAAATAGACACACACAAGTAATACATTTGTTTTTATTAATTTACATAATAATTTAAAAACAAAAATTAATCATATATATATATATATATATATATATATATATATATATTAATGTGACTTTGTTGTGGAAAACTCAATGTTAATTTAGACCGATAACCACAGGAGAAGAATTTATATACACTGCATTATTGATATTATTTTTACTAAGTTACTGATTTTAATATATTAAAAAAAATTATATGTTTTAAAATATTAAAATTAGTATATATCAGTGATTGAAAAGGACAACATTAAAAATCAAACAGAAAACCAAATTCTTGAGTATGTGTATATTTGTCAATGATGATCTTACATTCCCAATTTGTAGAGTCACACAACACCCCCAACTTGTCTTTCACACCAAAAGACTAAAATAGAGCATCCCTACTAAAGAATAAATGAAAAATTTAGTTTTTTTTTATTAATTATATGCTTCAATATATTTTTAATTTCACTATTTTACATGTTATTCTCCTGTTTTAAAATACATATGCTTAACTCCATCATTTTCGTGCAAATTTAAATTTTATCTACTTTTATTTCATATATTTAACTGACATAAAATTTGATGGAAATTTAAACGAATATTATATATATATATATATATATATATATATATATATATATATATATATATATATATATATATATATATATATATATATATATATATATATATATATATATATTGTGAGAACTTATAAATTAATTAAAAATGTTATAAATGAAACACGAGAATATTTTATTATTAAAAGAGAAAAAGTAAAAATAATTCTTATTAAAATCAAATTATTTTTATAATTTTTCTGTCTGTCTAAAACATTTTTCTTTTATCTTTCTTTAATATTTTGATTTATTTTTTGGAAATCTAAACATACTCTAAGTTCTTATCTCTAACCGATTATATTATTATAATAATTAAAATAAGTTAGTGTTCCTTTGATTAACATAAAAATGTTAAAAAAACTTTGCTCAGTTTAAATTTTAGTAAATATATAGGAAAGGCGATTTATTTGAAAGGTTCAACTGTTAAAGTATGTTTCATCTAGAAACAGTGTGAAAACTATACTATAATGGTAGTTGAATGGGCAAAAAAAGTCAATAATTTTGATACGTATCTTAATGGAATATATAAAGTATATATGGCCACATATAGATACAGATTTCACTTCAGCAACTTTATCTGAATACTTTTCAACATAAAAACTTTATCCATTTTTTAATGCTTTCCAAATTGTTACGTTTTCTATTTTTAGGATAGATGGTTCGATTTTTAAACTATGGAAAACCAAAAATTATATTTTGTTTTGGTAGGTTATAAATTTTTATTCAACTGGACTGTATCTATGCTTTCTTTGTAAGGCCTGTAAAATTAATAAAATGGCCTTTGGTCTTATGTGGGGCAGTCAGGCCCATCAGATTAGGCATATGACCTTAGTAGGAGTATTTCTTCTAAGTCGTTCCACTCTGCCAACTTTTTTCTTCTCTCTCTAAAAACTCATCTTTTAAATATTGCTCTGCCTTCTTTCTAAAATACCATCATGTTGAACCGTTCAATTTTTGAATAGGTGGTCAAACGTTCACCGCGTCAAGGGCTCCGTAATGGACCGAACGGGTTCATGTTCCAGTAAGTCACTTTCTCCTTTTCTCCACTGTTTCTATAGCACCTAGGACATTGCTATTTTACTGAATGCATGTCACTGTAAGTGTTCTACTTCAAATTTGTGGTAATTTCTAGACTAAAAAGCTAATTCTTTCACGTGATTTATAGGGTGTCTTTGAATATTGTTGTGAGGAGCACTATTTAGATTATCCCTGTCAAGTAAACTGTGAAGTTTTCCAGGTAAGGGGAGCTAATTATTTTTGTGTGAATTTATTTTATACAAATATATCCAGGCTCAATGTTGAACTGGTGTGTTCTTGTGAAGCTGTTCTACGATGTTAATTTTTATTGGATAATTATAACTGAGACTATGGAATTGTGCTTAAATAATTTATACTTTGGTGTTGAACTGGTACATGTGGCAATTATGTTTGTAAGTTTCTATGTTGAAATTAATTTGTTTTGGTTGAAATTGTTCTGGAGGGATTGGGAGTAAGGGTTTTGTGATAGCATGTATATGGGCAGGTTACTGTGAGGGGAAGGGTGATATATATAATTGGGTATTTGATGTCTAGAACACTGTAGGACAATTTTAATAACTTACATAATTAAATCATAACTTGTTAAAAGCCTTACTTTGTTGGTAGGATAGAGGGGACTTAAAAACCTGAGTTGGCACATACCTGATCATAGAGCAGTCCTAGCCTGGTCCAGTACGTTGCGACTAGTCACCTGTGCTAGCGCCGAAAGTGAGTCTGATGCGTTCAGACATCTGAACCCTCTCCGATGACCAATTGGGAGAAAGTAAGATCTCTACTATGATGAAAATTAGACAAGTAATTTACCAAATAAGAATCATAATATATATATATATATATATATATATATATATATATATATATATATATATATATATATTAAATGTATGTATATTATTAAATGTTATGAAAATATAAGTTAGGAAAGCATTCTATATATATATATATATATATATATATATATATATATATATATATATATATATATATATATATATATAATATAGTATTTTTAGGATTTCTAAATTTAAGTTGGTGTTATTTTGAAATACTCTAAACTGTTTAAGTTTTAAGTTCTGTCCTTTTGTGGATGAATGTAATATCAGTTACTGAACTACTATTCTACTCTCACTATTCTCTTTATTGAAATATTAAATTATATAATTATAATTATTATATATTTGGATGCCACATTCTTTCTCATTCATGGATCAGGTAATATAACACGCAACATATTTACTGTTTGGTACAGAATTTGCCTTTATTCCTTTATTGTTTAGAAAACAAACATCTATTCATGTAGGTCAGATACTATCCTCTTTTTTTTCTTCTATTTTTGAGATATTAATGTTTTGATTTTATATATTAAGGAGTATAGTTAGGATTAATTATATATTTGAAATATTATTTACTTTGAAATTTTGTCTTTAAAATATGTTTTGAAAAATAAAAGAAAAAAACATTTAAATTTAAATTTTTAAGTGATACGAAATTATTAAATATGGTATAAACATAAATTTCCTCACCCAACTCAGATAAATAATTAATTCAAAGCAATTCATCAATTATTATTTTCCTAATACATCATAAGGGGAAAAAATGATTTTATTTTTTATCTTTTGCAAAAATCTTATTATATCAGAAATATTAACGTTATTGTTGAAAATGATATTAATGGACTCGGAAAAACTTAGGATAAAAAGGACTAATTGAAAACTAAAAAGTTTCTTAAAAGTTGATTTAGATGCTTATAAAATCTGAATGATGATTTCTTTATAGATGTAAAATGATACTTATATCTTTTAAAACAATTTACTTTTAAGTGATTACGATTTTTTTATTCTTAATTCTTTCTCAACCTTAACAGTTTCTAGTTAAACATTTCATAAAAACTACAGACAATGGTGTAACGATTAAAATAAGTGACGTAACGTTATACAGAAGACTTTCGTCAGAAGAAATAATTTAATATTAAAGGAGATGGTATAGGTGAAGTTTTATCATCAAAGGTATAATAGTTTGATGAATAATGATAAATTGATCCCTATTTATATTTATTGATATTTTATAAGTCAAATATTTATAATTTTTTTCTTATATTTTAAAAAAGTAAAAATTTAAAAAATATTGTCAAATAAATATAAAAAAGTATGCGTTAATATATATATATATATATATATATATATATATATATATATATATATATATATATATATATATATATATATATATTATATTTTGACTGCCATAAAAAGCACGGTAGATAAATGAAATAAACTCTTGTTAAATAAATCATTTTAAAAAGTATTACGAAGTAACTACTTTGCCAACTACACTCATAATTATTGTTTTAAAATGATTAAAAAATTACAATTATCGAGAGTTTGATGTTTTATCAAACTAATAATTACATTAATATATACTATTTGGACATCACAGTATTAGCAAAGAAGAATTATTCAAATAAGGTTAGAAAAATTATGGAAAATTTATACTAAGGTTAGAGCCTATCACGTGCATTACTCAAGATCTCATAGCGATTAGTCTAACTACAGAATATTTAAACGTTAATAGAAAAATAACAAGAATGACATAGTGGTCAAAATTTAGATAATGTAGATTAACTCATTCTAATTTAGTTGTATGTGAAATGTAAAATAATAAATCTTTGAAAGTTAAATAATTAAAATTTCAAACTTTATATATATATATATATATTATGTGTGTGTGAAGTAAATCTCTCATTTAAAAAAATCGTGATACAAGGTCAATTGGCGATAACAACAAAGATGTTTATAAAAGTATTTAAATTTTTAAAACATTGCATACTTGTCAAATGGGAGATCACATTCCAAGAACTTCACGTGCTCTTCACTATTTTAACTTTTCATTGATTATAAGCAACACTCTAATCCAATAAATCTTCTCCTTTTGACTTTATAAGTCAGACAATTAACCCTTCTTATTGCTAAGTCAGGAAATTTTTTGGGCTATGTGTATAATAATCGTATTGGACTTTCAATCTACCATCTAATATATTCAATAATTCATTTAGTGCTAACTAATGTTAATTGCAAAATTAACAACTAAACCAAAATAAATATTTGTACATAACAAGAAACAAATTTCGCTTCCACCAAGAAAAATTGAAGAAGTTGCTAAAAATTTGTTTTTCTTTTTCCCTCTACAAATGCATATCATTTTACATTTTAACTCTTAAAAATACTTTTATTTTCATATATTATGTTGAATTTATAAAAGAGAAGTTTATTGAAGAGATGCAATACCAATAACATTTGGATTAAATCAAATAAGAGATTGACAACATTCTCTACTCAAAACTTTAATGTTTTGAGTTAAAGGATCTTCACCACACTCTCTCATTTATATCCAATGTAAGATTGACTCAAATTTAAAATTTTAACACATCATACTTAAATATGAGAAAATACATAACTATATTAAATTTTATTAAAAAATATAATATAAATTTTTCAGACTTTGTTTTTCTTTCTTAAGTATAAAAGTAATTTCTTTTTAAAACATCTAGATGGATTTTACGTCAATAACATATAAGTCGAATTCACATATAAATTTATAAATCTTAATCCGTATATAATGTTGAATGTTTTTAATTTTATTTCCAGTTGGATTCTCAACATATTTAGTATACAAATTTTCTTTCCATGAAAATATTTTGTTGCATAAATAAGAAGTTTCCTTTTAGATTGGAGATTATGAGTGTAGTGTAGTCAAGAAAGGCAGCTCCAGTGGGTGGTCAAAGAATCGATGGTGGATAAGCTCTCACAGGTTTCAATGTTCACACGCAAACATGGTCCCATGTTATAGTTTCTAACCTATCTGATGCATAGAAATGGACAAACCGACAAACTATGAAAAAGGGTTTTCTATTTCATTACCAAAAATTGTTCTTGCTATATTTTTTTCAACAGTGTCCTTTTACATTTTATTGTTTATGTGAGGAATAAGATGGGCTCATTCAAATGATCACGTAAAATAGGAAAATTACGATTCTAGATGAAAGAAATACGATGCCACAACACATGTCACTGGATAGAGACACACTCATAAACAACACAGGCTACATTCAAATATAAGTTAAATTAGTCTTGATTTTTTAAAATTCATCTGGAATTTTCAATTTTTTTCAATGTTTTTTATAATGAATATATCAATTTGGTTATCTCACTTTTGAATACAAATATCTTATCAAATTATTACATAAATTTATACATATAAAAAATAGAAATTTTAATTTTAATACTGATTAATTTTAAAGGTATGAAATTTTATTTAACCTTTCGATAATAAACTAGTCAAAATGTGGAAGGAATTAGTTGTTGTCATTGATTAAAGACTAATTATTAAGTAATGAAATTCAAAGTCCTTTATTTATTTTGAGTGGTCCCGTCCCACTTGACCAACGAGTTACCAGCAGGTTTCCTGGAAGTCAACTTTTGCATATGGGAATATCCAAAATGGGAGGAAGAAATCAGCCATCACCAATTGAACAGCTTATTCTATTTCTTCACCTTTAGTTGCTGTCTTCAATCCTTTTATAAGTTTTTGTAACTTTAAATAAAAAATATTTATATTTATTAGAAATCTTACATAAACTAAAATAAAGTTAATTTAAAATAATAAAAAAATAGTACAAATTTCATTTTATAAACTTATTATCAATCTTATTACAAAATTAACTTTCTAGGATTGAATTACTTTTAAAATTTAGCTCTTATCGATATTTCAAAAAAAGAAATTCAAACATAGTTTAAACATGATTGGATCAAATCTTTAAATGTAGTTTTAAGGATTTCAGTTCACACTTCCAATGTCTAAGGCAAAAATGAAAAGGAAATACTTTTTGTACACATAATTTCTTTCTAAAGAATTTCAATTCTTAGTTAAGCAATGATGTCAAATTCACAGAATATATTTTGTATACCTCTATTTAATATTGTAAAATTTAGAGTCCCATTTAGATTTTTAATAAAATAAAATAAAATTGAAAAAAAAATGAATGGCTAATTTAGTTACTATGAGTAAGTTAGCTTTTATTCGACTATGATAAACTCAATAACTCGATAAACTAATTTTTAAGAATAATAGAAGTGGAGCCACCAACTCTCTAAATAAGAACACATTACTTTGTTTGACAAAAGGACGAAGATTGATATATAGTTAAGAAAATTGTGTCATGTGCTCACAAATCTTATTCCATATATTACTTTCACACCTCTCACCAAACAATGAGATTTGCATAGGAGCACCTGCAGGAAAGTCACAAGATGAAACTCATGTTTAGTCTTACTAACCAAAAGAAAATTGGTATCAGTTTTTTATAAAATAAAAAATGGCTCTACGTAGTGCAGAAATCTAACATACAGTTTTCTTGACTTTAAGTCTCATTCATGGTTAGAGTGAGCTTAAGCACCAGCAACAGTGAAGACAGTGACGTCCAACCCTATTTACATGCTTTAAAGTCGTACTTGCATTTGAACTCAAGGAATGGAGGAAGAGTCAAGTTTCACTTTGAGAAACCATGTAAGGAAGGATTTTTTAAAATAGTAACTGTAAAAGTCAACAATATGACTTGTAACAGCAATGATGTATCTAATTGGAACTGTAACGCCTAGATTAATTATTTTCAAGGATTTAAAAGCAAAGATATGTATTTCTAACCAGGCTCAAAATAATTCTCTTATTTTAATAATTTTCATTATCAATTTTTCATCAGTTTGAAAGCTAAAACAAAAGTATCTAAAACTTTTGAAAACATTTAAGTGTTTTTGTTTCATTTTTTTCACGAAAAGAATCGAACATCTTTAAAAAAAAGGTTTACTGTTTGCATATGCTTTTGAAAAAAAAAAAACAATGTCTATTTATTTTAATTAGGTTTTTGCGTAATTTAAAAAATACTTCATGTGATTGTAACTGAAAAATAAGATTTATGCAAAAGGAATGCTTTTCAAAAGCATGGTAGAGCAATGTTGGTGGTGTAATGGCTGGAAGGAAGTGTTGTGATGAACGCGTGGTCTTGTGAATCTGAGGATAGCTATAACACCACAAACAAGGGGGATTGTGACAATTATCTAAATAAGGAAACAAACTAGGAAATCCAGAATCTATGAAACTATAATCTAGCAGTTGTCGCAAACTAACAAGAACAAGAACTAGGTCTCTAATGTGGCTTCTGCATTGTAATTTCCCGTTAAAAACAGAAACGGTAGAAATCAGTAACGATCGAGTGATGGACGAGAGCCCCTGCTTGGGCGGTCATATGGACCAGGTCTACCCCTATAACTCCTTCCTTCATCTCGACCAGCTATTCCACTTCCATACCTATCAGCGCCGCCTCGTGGACCACTGTATCGGTCATACCCTCTTTCCTTGCCATAACCATTTTGTGGGTAATGATCCGAGCCACTGCCATATCGATCGCTTGCAAAACGATCTCCACTGCTTGGGTACCTGCGCAATCTCCTTTTAATAAACACGATCACACATACATAGCAGGAGCACTGCTCCACTTAACGGCAAACCAGATCAAATCTTTAATTACTTGCCATAATTAAACCAAGAAAAACAAATGGTTCCAATAGATTAATTCTGCAACCACCACAAACCATTATGTATACCTGTCACTAGTATAGCGATCACGGCTGCCATATTTGTAGTCACGGTTGTCAAAACGATCCCTGTCTCCATAGCGTCCTCCATCATAACGGTCATCCACATATCGATCACGTTCACCACCAAGGCGATCCCCATGTCCACCAGCACCTCCAAACCTTGGATGGGAAGAAAATGAACCCCCACCACCACGACCACGACCACCTCCTGCCAAAGGACAATCTCGGGCCCAGTGTCCTGGACGCCCACATTTGAAGCAGTCATCTTGTCCTATCCTATCTCCAGCCCCATAGCTTCCCCTACCACCCGATGAGTAGCTGCCTCTGTAACCTTGGTCTATATCATCACCCCCCATCTTAGGCTGCGCCTTGTTGACAGAGATGATGCGATCACCAATTTCCCGTCCATGCATTTCCTTGATTGCATCCTCCATTCCCCTACGGTCTGCAAATGTGATAAACCCAAATCCACGTGGACGGCCTGTATCCCTTTCCATCATGATCTACATGAAGCATCGCTTGAGAACCTCATGCTAAGTACTAGTAATTCACACTTAATGCTAACGATATCAATGCTTCTTTTTATGCAAATTACCACTGTATAGTCATTATTGTAAGACTCGCATACAGGTAGTAAGAACAACATACAGAACACCTCTAATAACAAGGAATAGTTAACTAAACCAGTACAGGTAGTAAGAACAACATACAGAACACCTCTAATAACAAGGAATAGTTAACTAAACCAGTACAAGTGAATAAGAAACACCAAGTTATCGTAGTAAAAGAAAGTGCAGCAATATAAAACTACTCCACCATTAAAATTAAATTAATTCGAAAACCAGTAAATTAGAATCACATCATACAAAAAAAGATGAGTGATAAAAAGGAAAAAACAGACAGATAGAAAAGCCAAAGGTAGTAAAAGCAGCTCGTATGTAACAAAAAGTACAATAAAAATCACACCATGGCCATCATATGGGAAACTCTCCACCCACCAAAAAAGCCAAACAAAAAAGCCCTCTTTCCAAACTGCTTAGAAAAATTGGATGCCTAAAACAAACTGTAATAGAAAATTATTGCTTGTTCACAATAAAAAAAAAATTAAGTATAAAGTTTTTGTAAGATTTCAATTACAAAAAAGCTGCAGACTATTTGATCACAGCGTTGATCACCCAATTTCTAATGGACACTCAAGAATGCCATTCATTAATGTTGCCTGAAATGTTTTTTTTTTCTAAATTGTGTTTCAGCCAACACCCCATCTCTGAAAATAATCTCAGACATTTTACAGGGTGATCTAAATTCAACAAGACTTATAAACCATCCACTAAATTACCCCTCCCTTACCATCGAAATTAAAATTGATAAAAACACAATTACAGTATAATGTATTACACCAAATTGCTGATAGTCAATAAAATTATGCTTACATAAACATAATCCAAAATATTTTAAATGGTCATTCAGCTCCAACAAAGTGTTACATGTTGGTTTTAGTACTTATTTACCAGATGCAAACAACATTAAATTAAAAAGAAAAACTTGTAACCAGACAACTTACTTCTCTGTTACAATGATTAAGCTTTCATATAGCTAAGCCTTTAAGAGGAATCCCAAGCCCATATTTGACAACAAACACTTCCACATTCTGAGATAGAATTTCAGCATGTTCCATAGTGATTCATGACTCCAAGATAGACCTTTAAATATTTAATCCCTCAAACATATTCTTATCGTCTGACTTATTTGAAAAAAAGGCACTGTATTATATGATACTATTATTTTCTGACCCAGAAGAACTAACATTACAACATCTACCCACAAATGAATGGTATGCCATCAAATCCAACTGTAGCTTTCACTTCAGCAGTCAACAGATTTTCTCACAACTTCAATTTTACGATGAGTTTCACATTTGGTATCTCTTCAAAACAAAAATACTCAGCCAGCAAATATTTTCCATAATTCTGAAAGACAAAAAGCAGGACACAGGCATTCACAGCATTCCTTTTGAAGATCATGCTTTCACTTTTTTTGAAAGAGTTCATCTACCTCCTGTGATTTATTCGCCTCACCAGATGCAAGAAATCAATCTTATGCAGCAACAACAATACTCAGCAACATAGAAGATGAATGCATAATATTTACTGTACTGCAATTAAATGCCTATCACTCTAGGTAATTCTGCTGTCACTTAACTGACAATATCCAACACACCAGCATTTTAGCGGAAAACCATTCCTATGCAGATGAGGATTCTTTATGTAAGAGTACACTGACAAAAGCAGAACCATTCAAACCAAAGAAAACATCTCCAACCAATGAACTCTATCCAAGTAAGGAAATATTGACTAAATCCAAGATATTCAATCATTTGACCTTCGATACAGTTAGCAATAAGAGGTTGATCAACTGGTGAGATACAGGATGTCATAAAAAAGGAGGAACCCAATCTCTGAGCAGCAACTGTCTATAGTCTCAATGCTTCGGATTGAAAATATTGAGCTCTGCAGCACCAAAGCACTCACAGGACCCGTAATGATGCAGAATGTGTTGGTGTTGTAGAGACAAACTCACACGGTTTGGATATTTATGAGAATATATATTTGTTAGAAGGGCGACGACATCAGCAAAACACAAAGCAATGTCCAAACACCAGAGCTTTACATTGCTATGAGAAACTAATGAAAACTGCCAAAGGTGCTGCAACGTTGGACTGCTCAACTGAAGCAAGCACATACAAATTCTTGAACTCCCTTTAACTAATGAAAACTGCCAAAGGTGCAGCAACATTGGACTGCTCAACTGAAGCAAACACATACAAATTCTTGAACTCACTTTAACCGGTCTACTGAGCACCACAAATCACAGCTCTTTGAAACGGTTCTATCTATACTTCGAATGGAACAGTATATTAGTTAGTGGGGTAATTTTCATTTCCATTAAAAACAGTATATTACTCTCTTCCCCAGGAACTGCGTGTATGTGAATCTTTCCACATTTCAGGACCACTAGAAATGCCACCTTGACCTTACCAAATGCATTGTCAGTTCATAAGATGGCACATCTGTTGCCCATGCCTCTACAACTAAAGAAACGGGTATAAGCAGTGTTCACAACATATCAATATATCAAAGGATAAAAATTTCAAAAAGCATAATGTGAGAAAGCAGTCTTTAACGCCTGTTTCTAATTTCCTGTAATTATCTTGGACAACAATTGATCAAGATCCAGAAGAAAAAGAAGGAATACCCAGCATAAGTTTGTTATATATCCCACTGGTAACAATTGCCATCACAAGATAGATTTGCAACTAGAAAAGGAAGGAAGCCACAGTACAGATGCAGCATGGTTTTCTATGTGAACTTTGAATTTGGACAGAAAAAATTCTTTACCCAAAAGAATTAAATGCAACTCAACTAAACAAGTGTCACAAACTGCTCAGTTCATTAGTCATGCAACAAGGCATAGATCTGTGAGCCGCACAAAAAACAAGTATTAAAACAAAAAATAGCATACTCCAACACGCATGTTATGGTATTAACTTTGTCGAAATGTCACTTGCCAGCCCAATTATAAAGCAAAACACCCATTCCAAATTACAATGCTTTTACTAACAAATCATAAGCACATCAAAGACAAACGAATAGCAGACAGCTCAGACTGTTATTTGATCAACGACCTTCCTTGCACCAAATTACAATATCCAAACCACAATAATCTCCAGGTCAAGTTCTACAGTTACCACAAAATATCATTTTATCAGAAAATTGAAAATGAACTTCAGCCATGAAGAAATCATTCTGGTAAAACATCTTTTAAAAAATCCAACCACAGCATCTTAAAGATCACGATATTCAAAACCAGCATTTCAAAAAGACAAAAAAACAAAAAAAAAGTACAGAATCCTATCATAAAACTTCAACCCTAAAGCACTATAAAAAAAATAAAAAAATAAGATTCCTACGCAATAACTCGGCCAAAACCAGACCCTGCAATCGCCCCTATCCTAAACTAGAAACCACAACGGCACTGAACAGGTGCACTTCGTGAATCACAATAGTCTCACCCAAAAATTATCATTACTACTGTTTTATAACGATATGCACGTTTAGATTAAATTAAAACGTTACTTTTATCAAAAAAATAAATAAATAAAAAAGCTTCTTTCCACTATTAATTTCTGAAAGAGCATGCCGAACATGATTGAAACGAGAATAAACAAGATCCCCTTTCCATAGTAGTGAAATAGTTTAATTTAAAAATACAGAACATTGGTCCGGAAAATCGATAGCGAAGAAGAGGGATACCTGGCATTCGATAATTTTGCCGTAACGAGAAAAGGCATGCTCGAGTTGACGCTCAGTGACGTCCCAAGATAAACCACCCACAAATATTCGATTATCCTCCTTCGCAGCCATCACCCACTCCAAATCTCGCTAAATCCTGAACCGCACAAAATCAAATGCCGACAGTTTAAAAATCAATTAAAAAAAAAAACACAGGGCAACGAAATCTTCTGCAAGTACAACTTTGAGATACTTACACGAGAGTAACTGATGAATTGAAAAGAAAAAAGAAAACGGAGAGAATTTCGGTGTTTTGAAGGAAACCCTCGAAGTTGAACTCCACGATAACGCTCTCACTTACGAGAGCGAAGTAAAACTCTTTTATTTTGAGCGTTAAGGCCGTGTTTGTTTAAAGGAGTATCTCACGTTTGGAGAATAAATGCTGTTTGTGAACATATTTTTTAGAATTCAAATGATAAAATAAAAATTTATAAAAATATTTATTGATAATATTTTCGGATTATCTTTTAAAATAGGGTTAAATATGTTTTTAGTCCCTAAACTATTGGTCGTTTCTGGTTTTCGTCCCTCTTTCAAAGTAAGGTACAATTTGGTCCTCATTTTTTTCGAAACGTTCGTTTTAGTCCTCGAAACGTTCGTTTTAGTCCTCGAAATTTTGGTAAATGAGGACCAAATTTTTAAACAGTGTTTAAAAGAAACGTTTCAAAAAGGATGAGGACCAAATTATACCTTACTTTGAAACAGGGACGAAAATCAGAAAAGACCAATAGTTTAAGAACTAAAAACATATTTAACCCTTTAAAATACAACAGATAACACGAAATAGGAAAAGATTGGAATACATAATGTTCATAATTTGGTAGATGATGAATATAAATTCTGTTTCCAAAATCCATTTATTTACAATTGTTTTTTATTAATCGTAGCAAGTATATTATGACTTGTCTTATATCATGATTAAAAAAATATAATATTTAATTTAACTGTTAATACAGAGTTATTCAAATCTATCTACATGTTTAAAAAAACAAAAATAGAGAAAGAGATCAACCATTTTCCATCCATTTCGTTGAAATTTTGAAGAAAGAGAAAACTCGCATTTTTTTTTCTTCCAACCACCTTGCTCACATATCGTTAAATAAAATTACAGTAACTACTTTCAGATTTTATATATACATCTATCTATATATATACATGTATATATACATACATACATGTATATACAAATGTATGTATATATATGTTTATATACATGTATATACAAATATATATATATATATATATATATATTTATATACACGTATATACAAATGTATAGATGTATATATATACATGTATAGATGTATATGTATATATGTATATATATACATGTGTATATATATATACATATATACATATACATCTATACATGTATATATATATATATGTATATATATATATATATGTATATATATATATATATATGTATATATATATATATATATGTATATATATATATATATATGTATATATATATATATATGTATATATAGGTTCGTTAACTTGTGTTCCTTTTTCAATTTTAACATGTGTATTAAGTTTTAGTAGACAAAAAAATCTTTGTATATCGTGAAGTCTAAGCTTTAAAGTTAAAAGCATTTTAATAATTTTTGTTTTCAAAACTAAAAAAAAACAAGAAACTCCTAAACCTTCACTCACCTTTCTTGTTACTTTTAACCATTTTTTTTTCATCTCTCTAATTCTAACATTTTCTATGTCTTTCCTACGTTAGTTACAACTAAAAAAAATCAGAAACATTCGTCTAACTCTAATCTACTTTCCTCAATTAATCAATTTGTTTCTCTCTTGTATTTATACTCTCCCTCACCCACACACAATAACCCACGACACCACAATTTATTGTTTTTGTTTCGTTCATTTGTTTTTCATTTTAATAACAAAATAATTGATGATATTGACGTTGATTTTTAATTAGAGGGTTATGTTATATATTTTTTCTTCTGATTATTATTAAATTTTGTTTTTAAATTTTAGAATTAGTCTTCTTATACATTTTTTTTAATGATAAATATTAAAATTAAAAAAATGATATAAAGTTTATGCACAATTAAACACACATAGCAAAATCTTCTTCTTCTTATTGGAATCACCAAAACATGGCTACCACTAGTGCCACCCAAATGTATTATTTTGGTCGGTGTATGAAGGGTGCGTTTCTAGATACGATAATTGCGTTGAACATCGTTCGTTTTTTTTATCATTTAGTGTGAGTAGTTTACATGAAATTTATATACTTTCTTTTGATTGTTTAACTAAGAAGGGTGTTTAAGTGTAGGGTGTTTAAGTGTATAAGAAGATAAACTACTAATTCTAAAATTTTAAAACAAAATTTAATAATAATTAGAAGGGAATGTATATAACACAGTCCTCCAATCAAAAATCAACATCAACATCATCAATTATTTTGTTATTAAAGTGGAAAACAAATGAACAAACAAATCAAGAGCAACAAAATGCGGTGTCCCAGATTGCTGTGTGTGGGTGAGGAAGAATATGGAGATGAGAGAGAAACAAATCGGACAAGTGAGGAAGATATATTAGGGTTAAACGAATGTTTCTCATTTTTTCAGTTAGGACTATTGTAAGGATGACAGAGAAAATGTTGGAGTGAGAGATGAAAGAGAAATGATTGAGAGGAACGAGGGAGGTGAGTAAGGGTTCGAGGATTTTTTTTTTTAGTTTTGAGAAGAATCCATGATATATATATATATATATATATATATATATAAATCACTGCACCAGTATTTTTTTTACATTATATTAACCCCTTTAAATATTAAGAATAAATTACATGGTATGTGTAGTACCTTTAATTTTATAACATCCAACAAATTAAAGAATTTGATTGTATAAAACTTATAATAAATGATGAAAAATATATACATGTATATAAATATCTATACAAAGTTTGTTCAAATAAATTAAAAATTTTATGTCTATTATTTTCCAAATGTTCTCTATCTAGTTGTATTATATCTATTTTTGTATATACATAATACGGTCATAATTGTGGTTCACAATGCATTAAGAGTAACTTACTAAAATAAATTATTAACTTAAAAGAAAAAATATATAAAATAATAATATTTTAGTTAATTAATCTTAACTATTCACTTTCCATTAAAATCTATCATATAAGTGTCACATAAACTATAAATGAATTTATACATCAAATACACTATATAATATCAATTAACGTCTCTTAAGAAACTCTTTGTCTTGCCAAAAGTTAATATACGATCCAATTTAAAATATAAATTTATATATTTAGTAATGTGTAAAAACTTTCTCGTATTCTTTTCACTATCTTGCCAAAAGTTAATATATGATCCAATTTAAAATATAAATTTATATATGTAATAATGTGTAAAAACTTTCTCGTATTTTTTTCACTATTTTAGATAATTATTGAAGTAAAGAAATCTTTGTACAATATAATATCAAATACTTAATTCATCAACTAAACAACAATTTACATATCCTTGATCACAACTTATATAAGTTTCGTATTTTCATAAATTTTAAATAATTAGACCACATTATAGACATGCATCTCACTTCATTGAAAACTTACTGCATCTCATCAATCAACATGCTTTTTATATCAATTTATTTTTAAATACCACCATTTATCACTATAAAAATATTAAATCTCATATATATATATATATATATATATATATATATATATATACATATATATTTATGATATTTAATGTATTGTAAAAAATATTATAATTTTTCGAAGCATGGTAAAAAAGTTATAAGATTGCCTTCTCGTAAATATAGATAAAAATACAAATTAATATAATATATTAAAGTTTTATGCAATGTACTTTTGTTTTGTAATGTATATTTAAATTCTAGAATTTTTTTTAGAAATTTTGATAATAATGAGTATTTCAGAACATAGTATGTAAAAAACATAAATACCAATTATATAGAGCATGAGGTTGACTAGCATAGTACAAAATTCATTGGGATTATTTAAGATCTCAAAACGCATTAGATTTCGAAATTTCTTATTTTTATAAATCCAAACTATTTTGTCTCTCTTTCAATCACAATAATATTAATATATATATATATATATATATATATATATATATATATATATTCTTAATTTCCTAGATAGTATAAATTGGTATATTTTATTTTTCTTATTTTTTTCCTATGAATACAGTGATACTTCTTAAACTGACTTATGTTTAAGCAACAATATTCATCAATATTAATTTATTATTCGGAGTTTAAGGTCTGGAGGTTAACATTGATATTCATATTAGTTTTTGTCATAGTTTAAGATTTGGAGGTTAACCTAGATATTCCTGTTAATTTTTTTTTATTATGTCTTATAGAATCCTAGACAACTGGTATGATTACATGATTCAGAAGTTACATACAATACACCATATGTGTAATATGTGAAAATTACATGACTAGTTTTGTATTGTTTAGTATAACATACACAGTTGTTTGATTAAACAACATTTTAGTTTTAAAAAAATTAAGTGTCACACTTGTATAACTAAAATTAAGAAACAAATATATTAAAAAATTACAAAAAAAATTTCATTGGTAAATTACCTGTGAATTCATCTCAAACCTCACCTAAACATGTTTGACTCAGCGTAAACAAGATTCAATTTAACTTATATTTAGAAAGAATAATATTTTTTTCTAATTCAACTGAACTTGAATCAATTTGGTTCTAACAGTTTTAAACCTAATTTTACACTCCTACTTTGACCATTCAACTTTTGTCTCTGAAATTTTAACTAATTAAATTTTTTTATATTTGACATTTTAATCAGATATTTGCATATTTCAGTCTTATCGTCTCTAGCTACACAAATTTACCACTATAAATTGAAAGTACATTGGAGGAGTAAAACCATGATGTATTATATTACATTTAATATGAATTGATTTTTTTTTTCAATACATACACTTTGGTACAAGAAGAGACAGCTGGACGGAGGATCAAACTTCCGGCATAGATATCACACCCCAACTGAGCTACAAGCTCTTAGGCTATGAATAAATTATTTACCCCACGTTCATACTGTACATGTTACATACATAATACATGTACGAACCACAGAAGTGAAATATGTTAGAATTGGGAAAAAAGAATTGAATTATTCAGGCAAAATGGGAAGCCTGGTAATACTGGTGCCATTGCCGCTGCCATCAGTAGAAGCTGAGGTTGTTTTCTTGCGGGCAACAGAAGTAGTAGATTTGGAGGGTTTATTGGTATTTATCCTCAAGGGAAGAATCTGCAACCTGGGGTTCTGTTCTGTACCTGACTTTTCAGCAGCCAACTGATAACTTTGCACCAGTTCAAGCTGAAGGGCAATAATTTCAGAACGTCTAGGAAGAAGTTCCACAGCCTCTCCACCAGGAATCACAATGTACTCTATTGCAAGTCGGACCTCCTGCCAGAAAAAAAGTAAAAGAATTTTAAAAAGTGACAACATGAAAGAGGTTAATATATAATACTGTAGGCTTTCTCTTGTTTAAATGGATGTAATGTAATTGGGAAATGGTCTTCTAAGAATGAACCCAGACACCAATAGAGAAACAAGTAATAGCATAGATGGTCCCCAGGAAGGGATCTATTTCCCATTTGAATAAACTAATTCAATTGCTAAGTGCATCTTCTTTCAGAAACCAGGATTCGAAAGCAATTGCAAGACTACAATAGACAGCACATGTTTTAATTGCAAAACAGAAAATGGAACATGAAGTGGAGCAATCAGATACTAACTAAATAGTTGTGAAGGGTGTGTACCTCCAAGGCATCAATCTCTTCCAGAGATGGTTTTCGTTTCGGCTCATCATCCTCAATTTCAATATCCAAGCAGTCATTTAATGACTTATTTGTTGTACGGCCAAAGGATTCTAGCCCAAGGATCATTCGTACTGCCTTGACCATTTGAGCCATGGTATTGGACTGAAAGAAATAAAAGTTCGTTACAAGACAGGAGATTTACACTGAAGGAAAAACTAAAGAAGCAGCAAGTGGGCACCTTGATAACAAATACTGGCACATGATGGAACTTTGCTACGCCACGGATCCATGGGTTCTGTCGTATCTCAGAACCGGTCGCTAGAATTGCATCAGCAGTTCCAATGTCATCAGTCACATCTATTACATCTTCAAGCCCCATTACCTTTGATACTTGTAATAGATCAGCTTCAAGAATCTGAATTCATTCAACGAGAAAGACATTGCCCATTCAAATTGTGATAAAGTTCCCAATCACTCAAGACCTTAACAAGCGCATGCAACCTCAGACAATTTACCTTATGAGTATAAACTTGCATTGGTGAACTTCTCTTCATCACAGGTCCACGAGTACTCCATTTTGTGGACCAAGTGCGTGCATGGTCTTTATCACCCTTACCAGTTTCACTTTCAGAACTTGTGATATTATTGTCAGTTAAACCAGATGTTTCCTTAAGATTTTCTTCAGGCACTGGAGCATAGTTTTCCAAATCCTTGGCATAATCATCCCATTGACGGACTTCAAACAATGGAGGTTTGCCTGTAATAAAAGAGATTTTCGAATTACACTTCAATTTAATCAACTGTTCAAATATTGTGTCAATTAATCATGACTGAAATACTTCATTACAGAAGGTGAGGAATACCTGCCAAAATGGCATCCACAGTTGCATCTAATCTATGATGAACACGGCATTCTGTTTTAGATATCATCTCAACAGCGCATGAAAACGTTGGGGGTCCTTTCCTTTCAAGAATTGTCTTCTGCACTTTCCTCTTCCTGGCTTCCTCATCCCCAAGGGTAACGCTCTATTCAAACAAATCTTCAATAAATATTAGAAATGTGGGAAAACACTACACATTCCATTTGCACATGGCTCTGAAATTTTAAGATCAATTAGCTCTTTGAAAGAAGAAGCGGGCCAGAAAGGTTGAATGTATTTAATTAGTCATTATTCATATAAATCATAAAAGTGAAAAGAAAATGAAAAGTGCAACTTCGCACCTCTATGCCACCAACAAGAATCTGTAAATAAGGATTTTTTATTATGTTTTCAATGGTCATTCCATGTGCGGTTCCAACCAATTGAACTCCTCTTTGAGCAATGGTACTGGCTGCCAATGCTTCAAGCTCCGTTCCAATTTCATCAATTATAATGGTTTCAGGCATGTGATTTTCAACTGCTTCAATCATAACCTGAATAAAATACATATAAACGGTGTCACAGACGATCGTAAATGATTAGATGTCTTCCAAATAAGATGCAGTAAAGTACAACAAAAGAATGAGATTTGTACAAACATTATGCTGAAGATTCACATTTGGAACTTGCATCCGTCTGGCTCTGCCTATTCCTGCATGAGGAACATCTCCATCCCCTCCAATTTCATTAGATGTATCCACTATTACAACACGCTTCCTGAACTCATCTGCCAGCATTCTAGCAGTCTCTCTGCGCACAAAAATAACTTTCTAATTTTAGATCCTTAACTTGTTAAGGAAAACTAGTTACTTGTTAGTAAGATCCTAATTTTTGTCAATCACTTTAAATGTATTACTCTACCAAACTGAATCCATCTTAGGCGTGACTTTTAAAGTAGATATTTATAGAAAGAATGATGTATCGTACAAACAATGATTGACCAGATGGCAATGTATTTCTTTACCAGTGACATACATTCTGATTAAATTCCAACTTTATTAGCCTAAATAATAATAGACTCAGCAAGACTAGCTAATGTGTAAAGATACATAAAAAGTGTACCTAATCAAAGTTGTTTTACCGACGCCAGGAGGTCCAATCACCAAGATAGAACCTCCATCTTCAACCAAATCACGTATGATTCCAGCACTACCACTCACAGCGCGACCCACCCGACAAGTAAGCCCAATGATTTGCATTTTCCGATTCCGAATGGCACTTATCCGATGCAACGACCTATCAATACCCGACCGGTTGTCATCAGAAAACTCACCAACCTAAACAACCCATCGCAATTACACATCAGTCATCACAACCAAGTGATGTGACCAAGCCAAGCGACTGACACCATAAAAACAATAACAAATCGTTATTTGTTGGAAACATTACCTTGGAAATGGCGTGGCGCAAATCTTCGTGCTCGATGGGTTGTTCGGAGATAACCCAATCGCCGGAGGGAAACCTGGCAAGAGGTTTTCTCCCCAAATCCATGACGACCTCTATGAGGCCTCCAATTTCGCGGTGGCGATAGAGCTCCCTTCGCATCTTCAGAGGGAGAAGTTCGAGGAAGAGGCTGAGGTCCTCCGGGCGGGAGGTGGAGGGCGAGGAGCCGTATAAGCGGTCGGAGGAGGGGCGACGAATCTCCGGCGAAGCCGTACATCGGAGACGGGTTGGTCGTCGACGGAGAGGGGATATGAAGTGGGAGTTTCTGAGGTAAGCGAGGGCAGAGGTTGGCACGTGAGGGTGGTAGTGGAGATCTATAAGGAGCACGTGCGAATTCAGCGCCCTCATTATTATTATGTGTTGTGTTGAATGTGCAGTGGTTATGTTATTATGGAGGGAAAGGTGAATGAGAAGAGAGAAAGAAGAATAAAGAAGAGAAGATTCTATGGTATCTTCTTTTATTGTAGAGTTTGTGAGATTTTGTTTTCCACAGTGTTGTGTTGAGAGACGTTAACGGTTTTTGGTCAGAGGCTGCTCACCACACATTGCACTATACGCATTGTTTGCCTTCACGCACCTTCAACCAAACCAACCACGGACTTTTCTTTTTCTTATTTTCGCCTTCCTCAATAATCACCAACAAAAATCTCAACTAAAACATTAAGAGAAAATAAGTTTTCATATAATTTTGTTCAGTGTTCATGTGTAGAAGGTTGTACCAATGGTTGACTGTTGTATTTAGTTTGTTATTTATGATCAGATGCTTTGTCTTTTGTTTTATTTGATCATGCTCAAAGGGTTCTTGAATTTACTACTATACGCATAAATTATTATAATCTAGTGCTTAAATTTTAAGTATAATGTGACGACGCTGAAAATCTATAAATATCATTAAGTTGGTGGTGTATGGGTGCTCATGATTACGATTACGATAGGGTTGCTTTAGATTTAATATTCCTTAGGGCAAGGAATGAGATTCCCTCCACTCAACAAATTAACAAATCATATACACCAAAACTCAGTTCCCAAGCTTTATCTTTTATATACTAAAAACTTAATACAGTATTAATATAAAAAAAAATATTTTAAGCTTATAGCAAAATATATATATATATATATATATATATATATATGGGTTTGTTAACGCGCTTACGCCTGTTTTTCAGTTGGTACATTTTAGCAATGTGTACCGGATTTTAGTAAACAAAAATACCCTTATATATCATGGATTCTAAGTTTTAAGGTTAAGGGTATTTTTATAATTTTCATTCTCAAAACTTAAAAAAAAAAAAAAAAGAAACCCCCAAACCCTCTCTCATTCCTCTCAATCCTTTCTCTTTCATCTCTCTCACTCCAACCTTTTCTCTGTCATTCCTACTGTAGCCCCAATTGAAAAAATCAGAAACACTTGCCTTTAAACAATTTGTCTTGGTAAAGAGTTGAGTCATTGACATATTCACCTTCAGGCAAAGGTTCATTCAAGATCTCATCAATTTCACCATCTTCACTAATTTCTCTAATTTCATCATCTGCATATGTTGAATCATCATCTCTAAAAAAACCCTCCAGGCCAATTACCAATTCTTTCGGATGTCATTATGCTTATGAAAATTAGATGAAATTATATACGACAAAAATTATAAAATGAAAACTCATTATAAAGTCATTTTTTGTAAGAAATTATTTAGCGACGAGTGTTTCTGATTTTTTCCAGGCCAATTACCAATTCCTTTGATGTCATTATGCTTGTGAAAATGAGATAAAATTAGATGAGACAAAAATTATAAAATAAAAACTCAAGTATTTCTGATTTTTTCCAGGTCAATTACCAATTTCTTTATGCTTGTGAAAATTAGATAAAATTAGATAAGACAAAAATTATAAGATCAAAACTCATTATAAAATCATTTTTTTGTAAGATTGTTTAACGGCAAGTGTTTCTGATTTTTTCAATTGGGGCTACAGTAGGGTGTTTCTGATCTTTTCAATTGGGGCTACAGAGAAAATATTGGAGTGAGAAAGATGAAAGAGAAAGAGTTGAGAGAAATGAGAGAGGTGAGTAAGGGTTTGAGGGTTTCTTTTTTTTTTTAGTTTTGAGAATGAAAATTATTAAAATACCCTTAACCTTAAAACTTAGAATCCATGGTATATAAGGATATTTTTGTCTACTAAAACCCGATACACATTGCTAAAATGTACCAACTGAAAAACAGGCGTACGCGCCAACAAACCCACATATATATATATATATATACACAAAGTTTGTTAACTTATGTAACTTCTTAAAAAGTACTAAACTTTTAATTAACAAAAATATCTTCGTTCTAAACTTTAAAATTAAGAATATTTAAATAATTTTTTATTTTTTTTAAATTAAAAATAAAAATTATTAAAATACTTCTATACTTAAAGTATATCTTTTTTTATTAATAAAATTCTTTTTATCAACTAAAATTTGGTATACTTTAATAAATTATATAAGTTATCCCTGTATATAAATACAAACCCCTGTATATAAATACAAATCATATTTCGGATGCAATCTCTTGCAACCAATCCCATTTCCTCTGTAGCAATTATGTTTAGCTTTTTCTGAAATTATATTAAATCACATCTATTTTCTCTCTAATTCTAAAATTAACATTCAGCTCCTTTATTCTTTAAAAAAATATATCAAAATTGAAGGACTTTTTTAAATGGAAATTAATACCCTTTTTCATGATAAAATAAGGGAGAAAATGTTAATTTATTAAAAACATAAAAAAACATTCAATAAAGTATAAGAGTGAAGAATATTTATTTTAAATGTAAACAAAATCAGTATAATAAGTTTGCAAACGTAATTTCGTCTTAAATTTAATAACTTTATAATTTATAACTATTTATGCATGCATGGGATCATATCACAAAATTACCCATTCATTTTGAAGTTATAATGATTCAATAGCAATATTGTTAAATAAACTACACCGAGCATTGTCCTAGTAAAATTATTCATAGAATAATGAGTCATAGTTTTCTTGTTCAACTATGATTGAATCAATAATTGTAAAATACTTGCTTAATATTATGTAATAAACCAAAAAACTATACAAAACTTAAATCATCTAAATTCTAAATATAAAAAACATCTTATTCTACAAGATAACAAAATAATCGAGCAATAATACATTCCCAAGTCCCATAACTTTTCATTTTAAAAATGTTCAAAATAAATTAATTTTCTGCCATTAATTTTTCCTAAATTTAGTTAACTCTGTAATTCATGTGGATGATCTAACCAATTATCGATTCAATAAATCAAATTGAGCAGTTCGATTCTTTTTCATTTCTTTATAAATTGTAAAATGTCAAATCTTAAATACATGTGTACACTTTCACATGGAGGAACACAGCTTTACAAAGCTTAATTCTGTCACAAACGAGAAAATATTGCTTCTGGTCTAACATTGGTTGGGTGGCATACCGGAAAAAAAAAATCACTTTTATGAACATTATTTTTTTTTATATGAACATTTTTTTAAACGGTAGGAGGCTAGAGATCATGACACCCAATTGAACAGCAAGAATTTTAATTTTGGGGTGGGGCAGTTAACTGGAATTTTAAACTTGCTATAGTTGAATTATCAGGCTCAAGTATGACTAGTACAATGGTACATGACGCTTTAGGAGGGAACAATGCTAAACTAAAGATTAGTTGTGAGAGACAAAAAAAAACATGCGATATCAAGTTACAGCACTTGGGGAGCGAGGGTTCTACCCATTTTTATATGAACTTTGAAAGGAAAGATTATTGTACATATCAAGTTCACTCAAATTGAGACCTACCAGTTTCACTTTGACCAATTGCTCCAGTGACGGAAAAGCTTTTTCATCCCCTCTACACAAGCAATGACAAAAAGATCACCCCGGGAGCATTAATTCAACAGTGTCAACATCATACGCATACAAGCAATCTTCGTTTTCCTCCCCAACTTAACCCCAAAAACAAAAAAACGTGTTCTTTTATAATATTCCTCAAGCATTGGAAATTAGCACATGGATTTAATTGATGGAGCAAAGAGTACAACGAGAGAATATGCAAAGGCACGGCTTATCTAGAAAGAACAATCTACTCAAGTTGACAACATGTTGAATTTGGCTCTGGTTCTACAGTGGTAAGAGAATGAAATCTACGACCCAGGAGGATTAGACACGAAGCTGAGGTCTTCTGGCAACCAGTTCCAATCATTATAACAAACATGTTTTCAATCATGTCTAGTAAAATGCACAAAGAATAATCACTAACCAATAGCACAGCCCTTCATGATTCCACAGGAGAAAGGTATGATTGAATTCCAAAAACAATAAAAAGAATTCCGCCGGAGAGTGCAACCTGCAAATTATTGAGTACAACATTAAGATGACATAGACACTCGGCTTACCGCTCTACACCACAATTGGACACTACATCGCAAAAAGTGTTCTAATGGCTAGTAGTTATGCTGTACTATTTTTGTTCACATGTTGCACTTGTATCCACTTCATTATTCCATCAATTCTTATATACTCTTTTTCCTTGGTAGTCTGAAACTAATTTTAAATTATTTAAACTTGAGGTATGAGGACGATTTAAGATACGAAATACTGAATTTAAAATAAGTTCACAAAAAAAAATCAAGGTGAGGAAAAGAGATTGACACGAGCAGTAAAAATAAAAAGGATTATAAATTGTTACAATTTTTTCAGATATCCGAGAAGCTAAACTCTTCCCTCCAACAACAGCAGCAGAGGTGCACAGCGCTTGTCCCCTGTGAAAAAACAATTAACAATTATACTCCTCCCATTCAAAATTGCAGGACTTTAAGATTGTCACATATCCTAGCTTACATATTTATGCCTCCTAACAAACACTACGCGTTTGCAAGGGAAGTAAACATGTACGCAGAATTACAGCAACAAATCATTGAAATAAAATGTGCCATCACGACAACCCAAGGATAAGTAGCCAAAGATTCGAGGAAATAAGCTGATTCCAAAATAAAGAAAGAAAAATTACAAGCCAAAACTTACAGAATCCCCCCGAGAACAACACCAAATGGATTCTCATCTGCAGCCAAACCTATGGTAGCCAGCTGAACAAGAAAAAAGAGTTATGCTTATTGAAGTGATTAAGCAGTCTCCATTCTCCAATAAAGGAGCTTATTCAGTATACTAACCTGGCTCTTGTCACCCCATTCACCAAAAAAAGTGATAGAAAATGCCTGCATAATAGGGATGATAAAGGGAATCAAATTTAACCTAGTTCGGTGTTCAATTGCAGAATGTATAAGGATGCTACGATTAATAGTTTATCACCCAGTTCAGTTTTCAACAACATACTGTACAGAGGTACCACCATTAATATTGTATTACCTGTAGAAAGATAGGAGAGAAAAACTGAGATAAAAATGACCGCTGCTGCTTTTTAGCGACATCATCAACCTGGGAAATGAGGCATGGTATATACAATATCAGAACAACAAATGTATAGCATTTGAGAATTCTGTTTTATTTTAATATCATAATCAACAAGAGACTGGCAATAAGTTGCATAAATTAAGTCCTTAAAACAGGAGTCATCCAAATTTCAAATTTTGCTGTTGAAACTTTGCCTGCAAGATGTTATGTGCCTTACCTCATCTGATATTGAACATTTATAAAGCAATTCATTCAAAATCAATTCATTAAGAGCCTCTTTCCTGGATTATGTAGTAATAGTTGAAAATTCAAACTTCCAAGTATCTATCAACCACTTGATAATCATAAGAGTTATAAAGTAAATAAAATATATTCTATTAAATAAATACATTGGGGGTAGCTTACTCGGGATTTATGAATGTAGTTTGTAACCTCCTATGAGCTCTTTTTTAGCTTATTTTCGTGAAGTAGTAAAAATAAGTTTTTTTTGGCTTGTATCAGTAAGCTTCAGAGGCAAACTTATGAATATGCTCTCTATTAGACAATATCTTATTGCATAAATGTTCAACTGTGATATGATCATGCATGCCTTAAAATCAAAAGGGAATGACATGAGAGACAGAAAATAAGGAAATGGAAATTTTATAAAACAGATATTATCTTACCTTTTTGCTATTTTTTGCAGCTCCATTGTTAGCCTTCCAATCTTTATCCTAATAACAGTACAAGCGTGCTATCAAGAAGACAATAAAAAGTCAACCTAAAATAAGAAACCAAAAATAGAGGTAAAATTATTAACCAATTTAGCTTCAACTTCAGCCAATTCTTCAGCATCCCTGTCCATCAAATAAAATCATTAAGCACAAGTCAAGATTCAAGCTTATTGTGAATAGAAAAGGGTGAGCAAGTTGATGTGATGGACAGATAATAATCACCCTTGTTCAAATAATGCATCTTTCAAGGACCAAAGCCCAAACCCCAAGAATAACAATGTAGTAATGTGATGAGTCCAAGTACGGGAAATCTGCAGAATTATATGAAGATCACTAAAGGCAGAAATCAAGGAAGAAGAGTAATTTAGCCAAACATGAGTTAGATAACACCCGTCTATTTGCCAAATATCTATTCTCAATACATTCAATATATTAATCAATGGACTGATACCATGGCACATCCTAAGAAATCTATAGGAATAAAAAAACAGTGATTGGAATTGTAAAGCGAGACCAGAAACAAAGAATACTCACCAGATTAGGAGCAGCCCAGCCAACAAGAGCAGACAGAATGGTCATCACCTAGTATTTTCAAAATTAACACAGAATCATGAAACTCAAAAAGGAGGAAGAATAAAAGACCTATATCATACAATAGACAAATTATCTAACCATCAAAAAAGATAATACAGTGCAGTAAAAAATAAAGGAGAAAGGAGAAAAGAAGCTTACAATCAAAGATGATAAGCAACCTGATAAGACTAGACGTCGTGGGTGCCTCATAGCCAATATCTTGGATAAGCATCATAATATGAAACAGTCAGAGTCCTAATTAATTTCTAGTAGCAAAATTAGAAAAACAATTATAAAGGTCCTTTCTTCTCTGTGTGGAACTATGCAACGAGATAACAAATAAATAACACTAGTCATCTCTTCAAACACACTACACAAAACATGGCTCCCACGTGAGTTTGCCAGCCAGAGCAGTGAAGAATGTTTTACTCAAATCCAATTAACGGCGGAAACAACCGAATACATATTTGCATATTCACAAATACTCTAAAAAAAGATAATAACAATAAACAGAAAAGATTATATGTCAGTTGGTCCAGTCCAGAACACCACTCCAGTAGTCAAGACACGCTGGCTCTCATAAACCAACCAATTAATCCGGTGCAGCCGATAACAAGATCTACAGACGAATAGAAAAATGTAGAACAGGGCTAAAAATACTTCATTAAAAAGGTAGAAACTAACCGCAGCAGCAAAAAATGTTTTGTCGCCGATCTCCGATAGAATAGTCATGGCCAAGGACTTCGTGAAACCCTAATGAAAGAGAAAAACACAAAGAATAGGATTAATGTTGATGAAATCGAAAATTGAGAGAAGAGAACATTGTATGAAAATAGAAAGGGAAAACACCTGAACGATTGAACTCATGTTGGCCGAGCTAAGAAGAAGGACTCAGAGAGAATTGAAGACTGTGTTGTGTTGTGTAGTTGGTTGAAGTGAAAGTCGCCTGAAACGGAAGGTAGAAGGAAGGTGACAAAAGCTCAGAGTGACATGTGCGCGTGTGAGTGCGTTCCCTTTAAAAAAAAATGTATTTTTTTGCACAGCATGGAATTCAATTCCCTTCTATCTTGATAAAAAAAGAAAATAACCATAGATGCTTCTCTTTTTACATTTTTCTATTTCTAAAGACTGCGTTTTGTTTAAGTTTTGATTCTGTTCAAAAGATGCCTTTTACTTCAAAATTATAACATTTTAAAAATAATTGGAAGGTTTTTGTTTTAAGAAATTAAATTGGGTGTTTTCTTTTAAAGACAATATATAAATTGATTTACTGTTACAAAATCAATTTTTCTATTTCTACAGACTGCGTTTTATTTAAGTTTCTACTGTGTTCAAAAAATGCCTTTTACTTCAAAATTATAACAATTTTAGAATGAGTGGAAAGTTTTTTTTTTAAAAGAAATTAAAATGGGTGTTTTGTTTTAAACAAAATATATAAATTCATTTTAGTGTTACAAAATCTTGAAAAGTTGTTTCCATTGTTCTCATGGAGAATAGTTTCTATCATTATAAAAAATAGAAAAAGAAGGGTTTAAGTAAGTTTGTTTTGTGGCGAGCAATAAATCGCTATAATAAAAACAAATAAATGCATCCCACGAACTATTTTTCAGTGGCACGTGGTTGCAACGAGGCATTTTAACAACTTAAAAAAAATAATTTTGTCCTTTCTCTTTTGTGATTTGTTGTTCAGAACAAATAAATCAATGAATATGTTACTGTGTGTTATTTGTACTGAGAACACTGATAGAACAATAAGAAAGAACAATGTGAAAGACAATATCATTTAAGATTTGATTATTGCATTCTGATATAAATTATAATAACAACTTTTTTATTTGCGTAAACTGGAAATTCCACTTCCTGCTTGTATCCCGTATTTATCAGCTAACCTTAGTTTATTTTTCTACCATCTGTCTGCTACAAAATACCTCTTGGTTTCAAGGGATTGTATTTAGAGAGTCGAAAATATATTGTAAAAAGTCTTTTTCCACTATTATCCTTTAATCTCTTTTTTTTATGTTCACATCTTTTACAAAATGACATTGTGATATGTATAAAAGATTATCCATTTATCTGAGTTAAAGATTTTGTTCAAGATACAATTAATACAAAAAGTAAAATCAAATATTATTTAATCTAGTTTATTATGTTTTTCTCGACTTTTACTAAATGGATATTGTGATATGTGTAGAAGATTCTCCATTAATCTGAGTTAAGGATTTTGGTCAAAATATAATTAATGTAAAAAGTAAAGTCAAACATCGATAAAAGTTTTGATATAAATATTTTGTTAATTGTGGGTCTTTATCGAGATAAATCTCAATTATATATTCATTGATCTAATAGCTATATTACATGCGGTGATATGTAACAAGTTTTAGGTGATATGTAACAAGTTTTAGCTAAGTTTCATGGTTTATTGTGATATGTAATAAGTGATGTCAGTAATTTAAGTGTGAGTCCAATGGATAGAGATAAGAAAATATAGCGCACTATATAAAGATGAAAAACTCATTAACGTATTGTCTTAAGATTTTGAATAAATAGTAGTATTGATCTCTCATGTGATTGATTTTAGGTATTATTGATATTATATATCTCCTTTCTCTCTGATAGACCAAACTCTAATATTATAAAGGTGAGAGGATATATGTTAATTTTTAGTAAATAGTCTCTAATATTTAGTAAATGGTTAATTACTATATATTCCATAATTAAAATGTAATATATTTTTAATAAAATATATAATATCAAGTATCTATGTTTGATTAATCAATTATTTTTATATAATAATTGATAGCACTTTTAACATACATTATGTACAAAATGATTTACAAACTTGCGTATAATATTATTATCTAGGAAAGTTATAAATAAAACATTTAGAGATATTGTCTTATTACCATCTTGTAATGAATATTTTAAAAATTATATTTAAGGTATTTTACAAGTTGTTAATCATGTAAGAAAATTACAGTGACAATGTACCAAAAAAGTTAATTAAAAAATAGCAAAAAAAGGTATCTTGTCTTGTCTTCCATGTTTAACTTTTGAAGTTTATTTTAATGCTTAAAAAAACAAAGTGTCTGTTTGCGTTTGTAAATGATACTAAAAAAAGAAATGGATAATATTCAACCTCAAAACCACTTTTTATTTGTTCCTTATGAATAGAGAGTTGAGGATCACAAAAAAGTTTAGGATACCCTGCTCAGATAAAACCAGTTTTGGAAGCTTCTCATTTTGATTTTCTTCAAAGAGAAAAGTACTTCTGCACCATCTTATATAATTTTAATAATTATTATATTTCTATCTAAAATTTTTAACCGGGTGTGTTCAAGGATGAATATGAAAAAGAGTGATTTGATTGAATTTAGATGGATTTGAATGATTTTTTTTTTTTTAAATATTTGGAGGTAAAGTGATGGATTTAAGAATGAGGGATTTAACTTACACATGAGTTAAAAAGAAATTAATGAATTAAAAATATATTATTATTGTTTTACCTTTGTAATTAAAATTAATATATTATATTATTTAATGAATAATAATAACAATAATAATTATATTAATAATTATTATTTATAATAATATTTCTATATTATTATTGCAACTATTGTTAATATTATATTTATAACAATAATTAAGATTTATTATTAGAGTTATTATAAAAGAACAGTATATAAAATCAAAAGTTCACATTTTATAGAATTCTATTAAATTGATAATAAAATTTCACAATAATAATATTAACATAATAGTTATTATAAATGTAATTTTTAGATTAAATATATTTTTGGTTATGTAAAAAATTGAATTACTTACTTTTCAAAACTTTGACGTAGATTTGATTCTTTTAATATAATTTTATTATGTTTATTTGACTTAACGTGTTTCATGATATTATTTTTGAAAAAGTGTTAAATACTGTTAGAAATGTTAAATAAATTAAATAAAATTATATTAAAAATAATAAATTCACGTATTTTTAAGGATAGAAATTAGATCAAAACTAATTTTAATTTTCATTTAAAGTTAATAGACTAAAATCATATTTAATTTTTATTTTTTTAATTGATATTAAATTTATTAATATTAATTTATAATAATTATTATTGCTATTAATATTATGATTATTATTGTTCACTTTTGTAATAATTTTTTGACAATTAATTGCATTACTGTAGGTGTATTGAATTTTAGTGGTCTACATACATATAAACTTTATTCATAAAGTGTTTTAGGTGAGATAGAAGCATAATACCAAATTAATCGTATTGAAGTAAATGGTACCTTGAATTAACTAGTAGTCATAAATAACACTGTCCTAATACAGAGAATTTGTTCCTTAGGGAATCCATTGCT
The DNA here is from genome assembly GCF_029865625.1 of Vigna umbellata. Taxonomy (NCBI): domain Eukaryota; kingdom Viridiplantae; phylum Streptophyta; class Magnoliopsida; order Fabales; family Fabaceae; genus Vigna; species Vigna umbellata. Next base: position 46,795,305 of record NC_142172.1, on the reverse strand, counting down.
ACCACAAATACAAACACAAGATGTTTTCAGGAAATCAATTTTCAATCTTTTAAAAACTAACAAAATCAAATCCATTTTCAGGACAATCGATTCTCCACTTCAAGCAAACTGCAAAGTGTTTCTCCTTTGACTACAAAGCATAAGAATGAATGTGAATACATCCATTTTGGATGCACAGATAAAAGCATAAGAATAATAAGCTATAATTTCAAAAAAGATTACGGTTATTTACGTAAAATCATGATTAATGACATGTCTTTTGTAATAAAAATGGTAATCTTATATAAAAATACGAGGTTTGTTTTTATCACTGACAAAAAAAATACGTAAAAACAAAAACTTATGCCTAAGTTGTGTTTCATCTATAATATGATGTTTATGTATGAGTTTGAACATGAAATCCTATTTTAAAAGATAATGATAATAACACTATATACGTGTTATTTTGTGATTGGTTTATGTTGGTGTCTATAATTATTATTATTATTGATTGTGGAATAATTTTGAACCAGTCACAAAATGACATGTAAATAATGTTAAAATGTTATCAAAAAAATATTGTCAAAGTATCATTATCCATCTCAAAATACCACTTTTACCTCTTAGTCACAAATAAAAAAAAAGTTTTTTTCCTGGAAAAATAAATATTCATCCGAAAAGTCAAGTTCCATGAAAATCACGTGAGGGCACAGGCATAGGCATTAAAAAACAGAGAAGATGAGGTGATGATGTAATTGGGCACTCTCATAACTAAAAGAAAAAGCTAACAACTACCATACACTAATATAAGACAATTGATTACCTTTCAATGGAAAGAGATATCTCCCATTTGGAGATTTCTAATCTCGCTTTGTTTTTTTATTCCTTGAAAGTCGGAGATACATAAATGAACAATTAGGTGAAGATTGACACAATAAAAAAACAATGTCAATGAATTCGTTATTGTGTTCAAAATACAAGTAATTAAATTCTTAATCCAGCTTCTGTTTTCACATTTGTACCGGCATATCTCCTTCTAAAACAATCGAGAATATAGTTTTTTTTTCTACACCGACAAAGCTTAGTATTATTTGAAATTCCAATGTTAAATATGTTTTTAGATAAATAGTGATTTAAATATAAAAAATATTGATATGTTTCATTTTTTAATACAATAAAAATTTCATTTTAATAAAATAATTTTAATTTCATTTCTTCAGTGTTTTATTTGGTCGATTATCAACGTGGTCGAACATGTGTTTTTCCTAGATTAATAACCATGTGTGTATGTTAAACATTAATGAATTATTAATGATTTTAAATTTACAAAATAAAAAAAACGGTAACAAAATTTCTTTAAATCAGCGATAATAACAAAAAATTAATATGTATTCAATTATTTAAAATAATAATAAAATTCAAATAAAATTACAATTTTTATATTAAAATTGTTAAAATTGTGACTATTTTCTTATTATGTGTATTGTCTTATCTACTGTTGTTGACAAAATGAGTGAAAATAAGTATGTTAATTTTTATTATGATAATAAAATATAATAAAATTATAAATATTATTATGAAATTAAACATAAATATTTGTATAATTTTTATTTATTTTATAGGTATTTTTATGATCAAAAAAAGTTGTTAGGTTTAGAAGAACGACTGAATTAAAAATTACAGTTAAATTAAAAAAAAACACTTGAAAATAAAATTAATAAAATAATTATTTTAATTTAAAAATAAAGTCAAAACATAAATGTTTACACAAGAAAATAAAATTATATAGATATAGGTATAGTCGTATAAACAGTAAAAACAAAGCCTTGACATTTAAAAAAAAGAATTATATCAATCCTTTGGGCTAACCCAAGACTTGTCATGGGCTGAAGACCCAATAACTGTTGGCCCAAAACTCAAGCAAACCTAGTATCATTTAAAACTAAACCCTATACAAACACATGATAACTCAGTAGTATCTGTGCGAATGACAAACAATTAAAAACCTTTTGAAATTTCAATAACTTTAGTCTACAAGTAAATTAATTTGTAAAAGTTTATAAAATAAGGTTTTTAACTCGTATAAATTAATTCGTAAAAGTTTATTTTTAAATTAGTCATAGGAAAAAATTACGTATAAATAAAAGTATGGAAATTAAATGTAATTATTGGAAGAAATAAATTGTTTACAATTCTATTCATCATTAAAATCAATATCACATGCACCACCTTAAAAAATCAGTCCTGACAATCTGCAACATCTCTTATTTCGTAACGGAACAAACTTTTCTTTTGTAAAAATATCACTTAATCTTGATTTTGTGTTATAAACTATTAAATTAATTATTAATATTTTATTGGTAATAGTTCCGTGAATTTTGTTAAAAAATAATGATTATTGATATTAATAATCAGTATAATGAGTTACATCCTGTTCAAATATAAATGATTAATTTCTATCATTATAATAAGCTAACGTTGTAATAATTTAAAATAAAGATTAAATGTAAATTATAGAATTATCAAAATGAAATAAAATCCATGATCTAACTCGACATATAACGAGTTTAAATCAATTCAGTTAAAAATAATTTATAAATTTTAGTATAAACCAAAAATAATCCGACTCCATCTCACTAACTAGAACATAAAACAAATCAATTTTGTTTTTTTGAAATTTTTGAAAAAAGAGATTCATAATACTTTATTCTTTACTTTTGTCTTCATTAATCATTTGTTTTTCTTGTTTAAGTAAGTAAGGTATAATATAAGTTTTTTTAATTTCTCTTATAACTTATAACTTTATTTAGAATTGTGATTTAACTTTTTAGATGAATGTTTTTTTTTATTGTCTAAAATGAAAAAAAAAAAGATTTGAATTTTTAGAATTTTAGTTACATATTAAAAAAATATTATATTGAAGAAAAATAAATTGTGTTTTTTTAGTTAAGTGATTTAACTATTTAACTCATCGTGGTGGATGTTATTAAACTTAAGTTTTTCTGAGTTGGATTAAATAAGCTGAGGTAGATTGATTTACCAAATAACAAATACGTGGAGGATCGAACCCTTTGTTAACAGTTTTAATAAATTTAAAGTAAATTTTATTTTAAATAAAAATAATCATCATCAATAGTAATTTATGAAAAAATTGAATATGAAATAAATTTGAGCAATGATACTGAACTTACTTATGAATTTAAAACATTAAAGTTAATTTTATTTTAAGTATATCATTATAAATAAATCTTGTAATTCAACACTTACAGAAGAAATCGTGAATATATTATTCACGATTTTATATTAATTTATTTTATGATTTAGATTATATAATTTAAAATATAAAAAGTAAGGTCAAAATTTGGTTTATTCAGATATGAATTCTGATCTGTTTCTGGACCAAAGGAATAAAACGGAGAATTTGACTTTCTAGAAATGAAATTTGTAGCTGCTGTCGTTAACGGTGTTAGTCGGTAAATACTTATTTTTTAAAATTTATTACCAAATATTGTGTATGGGAATTTATTTTAGCAATTTGTGAAAATTAAAATACATATTATGGAAGCAGCCAAGCCATGACATTACAATCAAATAAAGCGCGTGATCGATAGAAACCCACCGAAAAGACTGTTTAAGAAAATGAAATGAAACTAATTTTGTTTGGATAAGAAGACATAGAAAAATTAATGTAAAATAATTTTTATGCTTATTATTTTTTATTAATCACTAATGTAAAATAGATACTACTTAATATATGGCAAATAAACAATTACCATATTTCTATCAAAATTTGTCTTTGATTGTAAAACAAAAAACACAGTAAAATATCAGTATCACTGTACTAATGTTTGAAACGCAAACCCTAGAAAATAAAATTAATCCTTCGTTCTTCAGCCAAAACCATTGACTTCGTTGCCTCGGAGGTTTCGCCTCGTTTTCTCATGTTTACCAAATTCATAATATATTCTACGTAGACAAAACAATGTTTCTTCTCCATTGCTCCCAATGATGGATTCCCCCTCTTCCTCTTCCTCCTCCTCTGAGTTCGTTTCCATAGCCACCGCCAATCAGGTACCTCAACTCCTTCCTGTTTTTAACTCTCTCAAATCAATCATTTTCGATGTATTTCTCTATGTACCTCGATAATTCAGTGTTAAGGACTATTTTCTTAATCTGGGTACAGCCAGTTGCACTCATTTGTCAATACACTGTAATAACTGTCTACGATGTACTTAATGCCCAAAAAAGATTACTTTGGAACTTGATTGTTGTGAATTGTGATAGAGTGCGGCCAGGAGCAGTGGAGAACGGGTGGCTACGGAGCAGTCGCGGCGGTGGCACGACGTGTTCTGGTTAGGAATATTCTTAATCCATTTGATTGGGTTTGGGTTCCTTCTGGGGGTTCTTGGTCTAAATAGGTTTGAGAGAGAGAATAGACTTAACATTGACAAGTTTACCTCCCGGTTTTCTGAGAACCAATCCGGGTTGACTGAGACTTACTGGCCCCTTTATGCTGCTGCTGGTGGGGTTGGGACTCTTCTTGGATGGGGTTGGTTGTTGTTGTTGGGCTCCCAGGCAACTCAAATGATGAAGGTGTCTGTTCACATACTTACCACTTACCTTGCTGTGGTCAGTGTTTTGTGTTTCTGGGCTGGCCAGATTTTCTGGGGGGTTGCTTTTGCCATTGGAGCTCTTCTGCAGTTCCTTTATGTCATATCAGTCATAGACAGGTATTGGCCTTTACAGGTTTTATGTTGATGTGGATTTCAGTTGTTTTTTTGTTTCTCAAATTGTAGACCGTAAACCAATGAATGAGTGGTGACGGACTCGGTTCGATTAAGCAAGTGATTTGGAACTTGAATCTTGACTTTTTGCGTATGGAGAAAACTTGGTTAAAGAGGGACAACTTATCATTCGATGAATATAGATCTCTCTAAGGATATTAATATCAGTAACTGACTAGGTTCTTGTAATCATACGTGTATCAGAAAATGTTGTGGGTTGTAGACAGAGATTGACCTTGAACGTTGATGTTATTATTAATGGTGTGTTTGAGAAGCCGTTTAAAATCCCATCAAAATCTCAGTCATGTTTAATTTATTGGAATGTGTGAAACGGCCGTTCAAAGTGGGAAACAAACCCGCACTAAGAATACTTGATTAGTGTTTTGTTTTTTGGTATCAATTCACTGTTTTTTTAGAATCCGAAAAAAATGTGTTTTCCGCCTCCATATAAGCAAATAGGACTGGATAGTAAGCTTTCTGAATATGTTGGTTTATCTAATAGTCAACAATGCATCCTGCTTTTGTTTTCTTCTCTGTCGTATGCAGTGAATGTAGTAGTTGATTGACACATTTTGTAGGAGAATATCACTGTTATGCAATTTTGAGTATATTCTTTTTGTTTGCCATTCAATCCCTACGGTTTCAACAGTCTCCCATCCCTGGAAATGCAAATAAGCAGATATTCAGTTTTTACAGAATTTTTCTTTGGGTGTCATCCAAAGATTAACGTTGCCAGCTTCTGATTTTGTGGTTAAGGTTTTTCTGCTGCTTCTTTTAGCCTTTTGTGTTGGTTGAGTCCATAAGATGGTTTATTGTGTTTATTTTCTTCTCCAGACTCCCATTTACGATGTTGATTCTGCAAAAGGCTGTGAAGATGATTTGGAATCTTCCTGAGGTTATGAGAGTGGCATATGCTTTTATGTTTGTTGTGCTTTTATGGATGGCCTTATGGTCATTTGGAGCAGCAGGTGTTGTGGCTTCAAGCATGGGTGATGGTGGACGCTGGTGGCTTCTTGTGGTGAGCTGGCAAGTTTTTTTCTTCATTCTATCTGTCCTTGTTCGAACTGGTTTTTGCATCAGATTACTAGACTTCCCGCATCTGATTATGCTAGTATTACAATTCATGTTTGCAGGTTCTCTCTGTGAGCTTGTTTTGGACAGGTGCAGTACTATGTAATACTGTGCATGTTATAGTGTCTGGGATGGTGTTTCTTGTTCTTTTTCATGGTGGTAGAGATGCAGCTTCGATTCCAGCTAACTCCTTAGTGAAATCTCTACAGTATGCTTTAACTACATCGTTTGGCAGCATTTGCTATGGTTCATTATTTACTGCAGCAATTAGGACACTACGATGGAAGGTAACCAATCATTATGACCAATTCCTAGTTCATTTCTTCCATTTATGAAGGTTTTTCTTGTTCATATTTTCTTCTTTTAAAACTTTGTTTTTTCTTCCAGATACGAGGATTTCGGTCTAAGATAGGCAATAATGAGTGTTTACTTTGCCTTGTTGATTTCCTTTTCCATCTCGTGGAGACTCTTGTTCGTTTCTTTAACAAGTATGCCTATGTTCAGGTATTCCTCTGTGACCGTGCCAGTAACTAGTCCTGTATATGATAGAAATTAACTAGTCCTCTATATGGCAATCAAATACAGGATTTGTGGTTTTTCATTTAAATTAACTGCTGGTATTGTGTAGTAAGAATATGTAAAAGTTCCTGGAAACAGGTTCACTGCAGTAACTTCAGTTTCAGCCACCCTGAAGTGAAAATCTCTTGTTTAGGATATAGTAAGGAACCAATGCAGATTCAGCGCTTCCAAAGGAAATGCCAATACCAGTTTGTTGTCATATCTTAATTGTTTTTTGAAGTTAAGGATATAAATTGGTTGAATTTCTAGGATGAAAGTCTGTCAAGATAAAGGTTAAAAGTGAATTAATAGAATGATTGTTACTAGAATTTGAATTACTAAAAATTTAGAAATATATGGAAAGCATTCCTTCTCTGTCAGCACTTTGCACAACGAGTGTAAAGATTAATTGAGATTACATTTGTAGGGATGACGCAAAAAGATTAACATGGGTTGTTTAAAACAGCTATTTATTTTTCCATGATAATGGAGATATAGTGTACAGTCAAGTTGTGTTGAAGTTTGTTGAATATACTGGTTCTTGGAAAACTTCTTCTGGCATGTTTTTAATGGTAACCTCCATTTCAGATTGCTGTTTACGGTAAAAGCTTTAACCGGTCGGCTAGAGATGCATGGGAGTTACTCCAGTCGACTGGGGTTGAAGCACTTGTGGCCTATGATTGTTCGGGTGCTGTGCTTCTAATGGGTACTATTTTTGGTGGACTGATAACCGGAACTTGCTCTGGTATTTGGGCATGGGTTAAATGGAGTGACAGAATTATTATGATCGGATCCACGTCCATGCTGATGGGGATGGTATTGGTATGTTAAAACAATTTCCTTGTTTAAAGCTTGCTCTTGGTGGGACTACATGCTGCTTGCTAAACTTTTTATTCTCTAAAATTGGTGAGGAACATTCAATGATTGTCCATAAACCACTTGTGATCAATTGGATTGCATCAGTATAATTGCTTCACACATGAGGGGTTTTCCATAAATCAAAAGGCTTGTATTATGCTTATCATTTTCCTGAAACATGTTGACCATTAAAATTATTCAAACTGCAATGTTGAATTTGCAGTTGTTTTTATATATATGAATGACAGCTAAATTAATGATGAAATGTCTTGTGTTCTACGTTCTGTCTGTCGTGTTTTGGCCATGAAAATCAGTCAAAGCTGTACATGGTTGAATGTGACTTAAAATATGCAATTATATTTCAGGTTGGATTGGCAATGGTCGTGGTTGAAAGTGCTGTTACATCCATATACATCTGCTATGCAGAGGACCCCTCATTGATTCAAAGATGGGACGCTGAATTTTTCAACCAAATGTCTGAGACACTTCATCAGCGACTTCAATATAGAAGTGCTCGAGCAAGGGAAGTTTTAACACACAATCGATTCGATGACCTTGTACCCCAAAACGCACGTATCTGAGGGATCATATTTTTTTGTACTACAACTTACGACAGTTTGTTTCTTCATTACATCAAGTCTTTTTTCAATTCATATTTTTCAGATGAATTAGTAGGAATAGGAGAAAGTCAAATGTTGCCTTGTGGTATTTTGTATCGGAAAGGGGACAGAGAGATGTAACTGTGCGTAGGGATTGTCCTGTCTGAAGGTGTATGAATTGATTTGTACAACAATAAACTACAAGATAATGTACAGTTTCTTTATATTTGGCAACTAAAAATGGACATGGAGAATATCAATTTTTTCTTACGTGTTTTTTTGGATGAATGCCATCGATGAAAGGGCATGAAAATATAGGGTTATTGGGCCTTAGGTTGAGGCAGTCAGACCCGTAAAACTAAAAACATCATGACCTTAAAAGGGATCTTTCAAAATCTGAGTTCATTAGCCATCTTTTCCTTCTCTCTCTAGAACTCTTATTTTTCCTTACCTTGCTCTGCCTTCTCTCTACCATTCCCTCACATTCAGCCATTGCATGTTGGATTAGGTGGTGTTCAAGTGACCGCGGCGCAGTGAGTTTCGTAACCATCCGATTAGATTTTCCTTCTTCAGCGGGGTTTGGTCATACATGTTGATGTGTGGGATGTATGAAATTGTAGCGTAAGGTCTGTAAACTGAATTGGTTGAATATAGCTGCTGTAATTGGGCGTGTTGGAAGTGCTTGAAGTAATAAATCTGTTATAGCTTGGTTGAAATCTGTCGTGAGTAGTAGTAGGAGGTCCTAGTCTTGGGTGCTTCCAGTATGGCCCAAGGTGAGTGATAACGGACTAACCTCGTGAGTGTGGTAGGGTGAAACCCATTGACAATGGCTTTGCAAAGCAGTAGAGGCCACCACGAGTGCATGACCCGTCATAGTTCTGCAATCATTCTAAGTCCAGCCGAGTCGAGTTTAAGTGCAACAAGTCATGTGGGTGTAGTGTACTGTATCTGTCTTTGCTTGCATATTGTTTGTGACTACTATAACATGATTTTTATATCTAGCTCACCCTTGTTTGTGTGTTTGTGTTTGCTTGGGTATGTTTTTCTTTTGCAATGATCATCCACTTAGATGTGAGCAGAGGCGAATGAGGTACCTCTGGAGCAGGCTTCGGAGGAAGACGGTGCTGCTGCTTAGTCTCCTTAGGATTCTTTTAATAGGATTTTCCTATGATTTCTATCATTTTGAAATACTCTATTTGCGTTTAAGTTTTAAATTATATCTCATTTTAAAATAACTGTAAGCTTAACTATCTTATTTACCGTCTACTTTAACTGTCTTTTTTTATATAAATATGGACTCATTATAGCTTCTATATAATATGAAATGTAACCATCGATATTAGTTTGAAAATTCCAACTTCATAATTAACATTTTTTTCTCCGTGTATATAGAATTTGAAATACAAATTTAGATGAAAAAGTTAGTGAGAAGTATTTACTAAACTAGTTGTCAGTGCAACATTGGGTAATAATTAGAAATGAATTTATGGGCCCCGTATTGCGGACCTGTCCTATGATTATTTTTTAATTATAAATTAATCGAATATGTTTGGTCTGAGTTTAGGGGCCAGGCTAGTTAACTCTTACAGTAATACATTTATAAAAACAAGATTTACATTTGATACATGATGGTAATTGGTTCAGAATTGAAATCATTTGATACTTCTTAATTGCTGTAATTTTTTTTATGTTTTGTTCATTTGACTAAATTATAACCTTTTTTTTACTATAATCAAAATGAGAGAATTTTAACAGATAAGAAGGTCAAAACTTCAAAGTACACTTGAACTATTGTTTTTCAGATAAAAGGTTACAATAATAACTGTAAGCAAGAAGAACAAGTACAATGTTGTGAGCACGGAATTATTATCAGAATTGAGAGAAAAAACCATATTACTGTTTATAACTAAGCAGAAAGAAACTATGATTTGTAATCAGAGATTGTGGTTTAATTAGAAGAACTAAAATAGATATTTGTAGATTTTGTTGTACATTTTTGTTTTGGGTGAGAAGAGAAGTACCTGTACGCAACACCTGCAAAGTTCTGTGTTATGTTTGAATAGATGAGAAGATTGATTGTACCAGTTTAGCATCACTTTCATTTATTTGTAACCATTTTTTCAATTTTCATAATTTTCTGTCTCTTTATTTCTTTTATGCAAATAAAAGGTGGTGTGTCTGACAAAAACAAAAAATGCATGATAGAGTGCAAATGGTTAATAAAAAGCATTAATTAGGGTTTCCAAATTTAGCTTTAGCTTCTCATCCCATATCAGTTCCACACTTCTAGGCTCAGCCTGATGCCAACGTTAGCGTAAAATGCACAAACTTCTTCTGACACACGCTCTAGCCTGAACCTACTACCACTGCTCCTTGTAATTCTAACACCTGCTTCTTTTTTCTGTTTCTCCTTCTGCTTCGCCCAAACCCATGCCCAACACCAAGAAGTTCCTTTCAAGCAAACATTTTACTTTATTTAACCTTACCTACCTCATTGCTACTCCTCTTTTTCCATCATATAGATCCACAGATCAAAAACCATTAATCTAATCTAATATAATCCAATATTTAACTCTCTTTTTTTCTCCCTATCATTATCAATCATGCATGTGAGTAGTGACATTACTATGGACAAGTATGTGTTTATGAAATAAAAGTTTGAATTTTATTTAGAGTAGAAAACAAAATTGTTTTGGACAGGGAACAATATATAATAAATGAGAGTGAGAAATGTGAAAAAAAATTGAAGCTTTAGTTTTGGTCTTACATGACCTCAATCTCATCACATCCCATCGATCTCAGCATGCACTCCTTCCCATAGCTATAACCTCGCTTTACGTGACATGCATATTAAATACTTTCTCAAGACCTATAAGATGCTCTAATAAATACAACTCTTTTACCTATTTATTCAAAATTTTTAGTCATTTCAACTTTTCAAAAACCTATTTCAACTTTTGTGCCTCTAGTTTTTCAAATCAAATCCATTGTTTTTTATACTTGAATAGAAATCTTTTAAAAGAGGATAGTATGAAGAATCTAAAATACAAAGCTTATATTTATTATATTACTTGAATGTCGGTATTTGCAACGCTTATCGATGTGGTATTCCAAATATATAAAATAATATAATACATTTTCGTATAGACGTAGTAGACACATCACCTTAAAAGAATACAATAATTTAAAAATAAAAAACATAACGACTTTCCACAAATAAGTTCATCGTTTCAAAAGTAGAATTCCTTTATATTGAAGTCTACAAGTCTAGGAGTACTTTTGAAAAAAAAAACACTGAGGAATCAAAATGTTTATCTAAACTTGAGATCCAGAATGAAATTCATAGAAAATCTAGAGACTACAAATACAATTAATTTAAAATATTGATCACAAATCTTAAATAATTTATATGTTAAAAATGTTTGTTCATTATATGGTTCAATTTCAATATAATATGTATGTTGAAAAAAAATATTCTATACAGTTCACATGTTAAAATAATAGTTTTAATTAATTTGATAGATAATTTCTCTGACAATTCACTATCACTGATATTTTTATAACTTTTATTTAAAAGAATTAAATAATTTTATCTTAATCTAAAAAACCAAAATTTATCAATATATATTCAAATTCGATTGTTTCGAGTAAGATCTTAATTTTTAGGTTGTAGACAAAACAAATCACTAAAATTAATCAGCTAAACTAAAAGTTGAAAAAAAAAATTAAAACCCTTAAAATTGTACGACTGTCTTAAATTAAGTTCTGTTAAATGTTTCTCCCTTTTTATTTTCTCCTATTTTTGTTTTTTCTCTTGTTTTGTGTTAACCAAATATCCTAAAGTGTTAATACATTACTGGTAAAATCATATATTAGAAGTTAATATAATTATTCCTTAACCTCATTTTGTAATGAAGAAGCTTTGCAGATGATAGAGGTCAGGTCAGAGCTCAGAGCAGCTCCATAGGACTGAGCATCTCAAAGTTGTAGTGGTATGCTGGAGCCTTGAGAGAGAGAAGCATGCACAATGCAGATTGCAGATATCAGATAGCAGATAGCAGATTGCAGATTGCAGATAGCAGATTGCAGATGCAGAGGATCAATCATGTAATGTAACAGAACACTCCATATTAATAATAATAACATTTTTTGTCTGAAACATCTGAAAATGTGAAGAGAGAGATGCTCAAACAGTTGTTTCTGTCTTGGGAGATGAACCAAATCAAAGATACCTCATACACCTCCACACACAACCAATCACAACATAAACATACACTCAAAGTAGAATGAATATTCAGCCCTATAAAATTTCACTTTTTTTTTTCTTACTGTAATCGTATCCTACTTAACTCCTTTTGCTGGATTTAATTTTGAAAATCTGTATTTCATATATTAACCAATGTTTTAATCAATGGTCCCAATTTTCAATTTTATTTATTTATTTATTTTATTGAAAGAAAAATATATTGAAGTTAGTCAAAAAAATAGCAACTATAATAATAGACTTTCTGCTGTAGTATGAAACCACGATCACTAAAGACAAATTCTATAGATACCTTGGAAAAAGTAATAACAAGGAAAAAGACAAGAGAAAAGTATATGATGGAGAGGACTAGATAAAGAATAATATTGTATATTGTAAAAAGGGTCATGCAAATTTATTTTTTGAACCATGTAACATCACTTCACTTTATTTAATTATGGTAAGATTCTTTTTATTTTACAAATTATGGTAAGATTTTTTTTAAAATTTTAATGTGAAATTCCCCTACTGTTTTTCGTATTTATTATGTGTGCTTAGTTTATTTATTTTTTAATTCCGTCTTTGGTGGTACAATCTAAGTATCTAAATATAACATTCGGTGGTGGGTATATCTAATGTATGCTTAAATTGGATATAATTGTAATAAACGGGGAAAATTTATTTTCTATAAATAGAAACTTCTTATTTCTCCCAACAACTCTCACATTAATTAAAAATAATAAATTTGAATGTTCCGTGTACAATATTAAGTTTATTAAGTTGTTGACGTTTCCAGTGTTTAATTTATATAATCAATTTTCTGTAACTTTGATATAATAGATGATGTATAATATGTTTAATTATTTTATCTTCGCTTAATAAATAAAATCGTATGAAAAAAAAATACATATATAGTCGTAAAAAACAATAAGATAACATAATAAAAAATATATGCATGCCATCGTATAAATAAAAAATAAATTTTTATATCAATTTTTAATTAGATAATGTTACCTTCTTTTCAATAGAGGTTCTTTTAGGTATTGAACTTGAATAACTGTGTATTCTGATATTAAAGCACAGTCATAGCAACAGTAAATACATAGCATATCAACAAACAAAGATAATATAATTAAATTTAATTTAAAATATAAAATAAAACAATCATAAACATTAAAATGTCACATTGTGCTTTCCATTGTCATCTGATAACAAATCAATTCGTATTAAAACTTACTTTGTCATAGAGTAATTCCCAAAAGTCAAGATAATTAGTAATACTTAGTATACAAATAAGAGTATATAAATCTTCACTGATTTCTTTCTTAATATCTTCATTTAATAATAATATATATCGATGAAATATGAATACACTTTCATCGCTGATGTTTTAAGTGTTTAATATGTATCAATTTGAAAAGGTTAATTATAAACTAAGAAATCATCGTTCATGCTCAGTTAAATCTAACTATATCAAATCTAACAATGAACTTAATAAAAAAAATAGTATAACTGTTTATATTTATCAAATGAAATATATAAAATCAATCACAACAAAACTAATACACTCTAAATCACATGTTAAACAATGAAAAAAAATATTATTTGATTAATTTTCTTTGAACACTTTAAATATCAAATTATAAAGAAATATTGTTTAAAAGGCTTTAATAGAAAATAAAATAATTAATTTGTATTAGTTATTTTGAATATGTAACTCGCCCTTCAAATTTTCACATATAACTAGAGTAACGTTTAGTTTAAATGAGAGAGAATGAACATTGATTTTTTTCTCCTTCAAATGTCCAATTTGACACTTTGAATAAAAAAAATTGTTAGACTTATATCTAATTCAAATTGTCAGGTGTTTGAGTGTTGATTAATTAACGATAAACCTTTGCAACCACATTTAATACCACGACTTTAATTTTGTTTAAATGACCTACTTATATAAGTTATGCTAACGAGAGCAACTTAAGAACCTAAAGTTAATTTAACTTTAAAAATATGAATTCAAACCATCTTATAAAGTAAATTTATTTTTTTCCACTTGGTTCAAATTACTTATTATAAGCAATGACAATGTCAAAACCAATGTGTTGACATTTTCAACCAAAAATCTAACGAAAATTACAACCACGAATTCAAACATATAACTTAATTATCAAACATTCAATCAATCCAAACATTTCATTCTTCAATATGGAATAAAACGAAATAAAAAATCATAATATCATACATTCTAACATTACTCATGTGTTTAACCCTCGTTTTAGCAAAAATCATCCTTAAAATTTACAATGCATTTAACATAAATGTCGAAACTAGTTTAAATGTTGTGATGATTGGGAATTAAGATTGAATTGAAAAAAAAAACATGGTTTGACGGAGAAATAATAACCTTTATAAAGTTTTTTTTTCTGGGAGATTTATAGAAGACAATTCAAGGAGTAGACTATAAATAATTAATTTTGGAAATATGACAAATGTTGATTATTGATGATCAAGTTTGCATATGAAGTAATGAATTTATAATAGAAAAATGTGACAAGAGTCATTTTAAGACTTTTAAAGCATTGAGATACTCCACGATTATTTATCATTTATTTAAAGGTTCATCTCTAATAAATAACCATTCTTTAATCTAAGTATTAAAAACAATTAGTCACTTAATATTCTTATGCTGATTTCCTAACAAGGTTAATAATATATTTCATTTTATCAATAGAAAAAAAAAATCTTTATAGATGATAGATGATGATTTGGTTTCAGATGTTTGGTCAATCTGATTACACAAAACCAATATTATTTTTAAAGGTGAGCATTGTATGGAGGGACAACATACACACTTAGATATTCACACTGGTAAGATATTGTTCGTTTTGGGCTAAGTTCTCACGGATTTATTTTTGGTACCACTCCAAAAGGCCTCTTACCAATGGAGATATATTATGTGTATATAAACTCATGTTCATCTCTTGTTTTATTGTTTGTACCCAACATCTTCCCCTCAAACAAAGGACTATGGTTATCCTACCTCCACCTCTCGTAGAAGTGAAGTATTTTCTTATCCTCGAGTACACCATGGTCAACAATGAGCATCTCTTTGCCCTCTTTCACGATCCATAGTCACAACACTAAGCATCTCTTGCCCTCCACCTCTCATGATTTATATAGCTATCTGTCGCTGGCCACCTGTCAGAGCTTCATCTGGTCATGGAAGGACGTACTTGTCTGAGTCCGGTCACCAGACCTGAACCATGGGCTTTGATACCATTTGTAGGGAGGGACAACATACACACATAGATCTCCACACTGGTAAAATATTGTCCACTTTGGACTAAGTTCTCACAGATTTGCTTTTGGTACCACTCCAAAAGGCCTTTTATCAATTGAGGTATCTTACGTGTATATAAACCCATATTCACCCAACAAGCTAAGTAAGAGTTAATTTATAGATTTTATTTCATATCTTAGTATTGGTTATGTGCAAGTATGAGAAACACCTTTTATAATTTATTATGCATTGTATTATAACCTTATAGTTACATCTAACTTTATCAATATTTATTACTCTTTCAGAAAAATCCACATACTAAAAAAAAACCCACTTGATCATTATACGCATTTAAATTTTTGTAGGAAAAAAAAGAAACAAAAGAGAAAAATGGAACATAAAAAAATGAGCTAAAATAAACAAAAACAAGATAATTTAAGGAAAAATAAAAAATAATTTTGTTTGCTATGTTGTTATTATTATTAAAATACTACGATTCGTAAGAAAAAATTTAAAACTTTAAGAGAACAAGTTATAAAGTAGTTAATTCAACTCTCAAATTTAGTTATAGGTACCTTATTTGGTTTCGTATCTTGTTTAAATTTTACTCCCAGGTTAATATCCTTTATTTATTTTGAAACCTATTTAATCGTTTCTATACAATAATATATTTATAACATGTGAAGTGACTTGTGTGTGCTAGTTGTTAATAATAAGTAAACAATAATGAATAAATAAAATTTAAAAATATTTTTTGTTTAAACAATTTATATTTCCATTAAATTGTACTTATTTTTCAATCGAACAATTTTTATTTTACCTCACTTTTTACCTATTTATCTTAATTTTTTCTCTCTCTTTTCCACTGTTTTTAGTTTTTTTTCTAATGTCACACATACCACTAATATACTATTTATTGAACCTATATTTATATTTATAGACTACTTATATTATTTTATTAGTAAATTTAGACCATGCTAATATAATTATCACTTAAAATTCTTATACTATCGACTTATTAAAAAAACACAAGAAAAGAATTAATTTTGTAATAAAAATAATATACTAAAGCAGAGATTATTTTAGAAATGTGTATGAATAAAATCACTGAAAGAAAAAGGTTGAAGCTTTGAAATGTGGGGGTGCTGATGCAACACTACTACATTACACTCTTCTTAAAGCTTCCTCCAACACTTTATGCTTCGAACTGCATTTCCATATTCTCTTCTGCTTCCACTTGTTTAACAACAAAACCTATCATCGCCATCATTCATGCTTTCTTTCCTAATCACTTAGCTTAGAAACAATGCAAAGCTTCAACCCAACCGAATCAGAATCAACCTCGCCACTCTATTCCCACTCTTCCTTCATTCACCGGTAAATTGCATATTACAATCTGCAAGAACCATTCACATGCACCAACAAGTGCTTCTGTTGATTTATTTTTCTTTTGGTATTACAAATATAATGTTTTCTAAAACAGAGTTTCTCTGTTTTTCTCTGTTCTGTAACAGGGGAAATGACGCCAACCCAAATCCCACGCGCTTCTCTGATCTTCAGCATTCTTTTCGGCAGCACGATGCTGTTGATTTAAGCTCAAGTTAATACTCTCTTTCAATGTCTTCACCATTATACAAACACACACTTACACACAAAATGGTTCCTTCTTGTGTAGGAATTTTAATTTTTAACTATATTATATCCAGGTTCTGTGTTTGGTGCGAAGTCGAACAATATGGCTGTTGTTGCAAGCAACTTGCAGTGTGGGACATTCAACACGGTACCGGTTCTTTCTCTCTTGTTTTCCTCTATAGTTATAGACTTTTTTTTTTTTCACGCGTGCCTTGTCTATTTTGGGTTCGGACGAAAATGTTTTTGTAGAACCTTGGAGGTGCAGAGTTTGGTTCGACGGTTGTAGGGTGTGTTGAGACAGAGTCTCAACACATGTATCAGAGAGGAAACAGTAGCGCCACCATGCCCATGGGGAACCAGTATGTTGAGAAATGGGCAGATGATAGTCAACACACTGAAGATACTTGCACAGACATCGACACCGATGATAAAAACCAAGTGGGTTTCTGAAAAATTATTTTCTTGCTGTTACTGTTATGTGTCGGAAATGGAAAGTCATTGTAAAGGCTTAAATGGGTTTTTGTCACTATCTTTTTCTTTTTCTTTTCTTCTACTTTCTGTCTGTTTCTCACACCTACTTAATCAACTTGACTACTAAAAAGTATAACATCAGTTGGATTTTTTGCATCTCTATCAGTATAAATGTTTTGTCCAAAAAGATGAAGACGTATTTAACGGGATAAAATGGAATGTGAATTGCTGATTTTAATGTATTTTTTGTTCACAGTGTTTCTCTACCGTGTCTTGGGGCAATGGAGTTGGAGACGGGGCACTTGTAGTTGTGGACTCCCAGGATCAAAGTAAGACAAAGGTTAAACCCGAAGACCAGAAGGTTGTTTGATGCTAGTTTTGCTACCAAATCCTATGTTTACCATTTCCTGTTTCGTTGCTGATAGCTTTATTTTTGTGAATGTCTTCCGTTAGACCGTTCGTAGGCTAGCTCAGAATCGCGAGGCAGCTAGGAAGAGTCGGCTGAGGAAAAAGGTAATTGCTCAAGGAAGAAGTTTATCCTAATTGACTCTTGATTGAGCAGTTTATTGCTGAGTTTCGTTATATCAGTTAGTTTCAATGTTATTAGTTTTTGTTTCTCCCTGTATGTGTAACAATCGCTGGGAGTAAATTAACAAGTTCATTTTTCAGATAATTCTAAGAATCTTGTTAATGGAATATATTTGATTGGTATATATGGTATGATCATGAACAGGCATACGTGCAACAGTTGGAGAGCAGTCGAGTTAGGCTTGCACAATTAGAACAAGAGCTTCAACGGGCACGTCAGCAGGTGTAAGATATTAAAGGTTTCTGGTAGATAATTTGCATCCATAACACAAATTTTCTGTTATCTTAATTGCTTTTTTATATGGGTTGCTACTTTCTCCAGGGTGTTCTTATTGCAAATGGACTCAATGCGGAACGAGGACATTCAGTTGTTGGAAATGGTAATATGAAAGATTATTTTTCATTTGTAGTGGCAGAACATTGGTAATTGACTATTGAGTACATGTTTTCAAACTCAAAACTACGGTACTGTTTATATATGACAATGATTATTGTTTGAAGCTCACCCATGGCTAAGAAAGAAGCTAAAATAGTTGGTTTTATAGATACAACCTGTATACAGTAAATTTGACATAGAAATTGTCATGATATTGGTAGAATTGAAGCCTCAATCTAGGTAATAACATCAATCATCTGCATGCCTAATTTTCTTCTGATGCTTAAAAGATAATGGCTGGGTAAGGCAAAAGGACTAGTTATTGTTATTTGTAATTTCATCCATACATATTGAATTATAAGTATTTGACATGGCTTAGGTTTGTAATATAAATTGTAATTTCATGAGTGACTATTATTACAAACTAGGCAGTTGAATTTGATTTTGTGATGATTTTTTTATCCTCAAGGAGCATTAGCATTTGACATGGACTATGCTCGATGGGTGGATGAGCATCAAAGGCTGATCAATGATCTAAGATCAGCTATAAATTCTCGAATGGGTGATAATGAACTTTATGTTCTTGTTGATGGAGTCATGGCACATTACGATGAATTATTCAGGTTGAAGAGCATAGGGGCAAAGGCTGATGTATTTCACATACTTTCTGGGATGTGGAAGACTCCTGCAGAAAGATGCTTCATATGGCTAGGTGGATTTCGTTCTTCTGAACTTCTCAAGGTGATTGACCATTTCAGATACTGAAATTTAGTGTCCATAGAATATTCTGTTCAGTTGTTGATGACTAATAGGCACATTTCTTTGGATAATCAGATAGTTAGAAACCAGCTTGAACCATTAACGGAAGAGCAGTTGATGGGCATTTACAATCTGCAACAGTCTTCTCAGCAAGCTGAGGATGCATTATCACAAGGCATGGAAGCATTGCAGCAGTCTCTTTCAGATACACTTTCAACGTCCTCACAGGGATCATCTGGTTCTGGAAATGTTGCCGAGTACATGGGTCAAATGGCAATTGCATTAGGCAAGCTTGCCACACTTGAGAGTTTCCTTCATCAGGTAATAACCTCACTAATCTTAGTCACAGCATCTCTAATACTAATATTTAGCACTTATTGCAACATTATAATCTTTATTTGTAGTTTAAGTTCTCACTTTCAATAGTAAAAATTCCACATTATGCTTATGAGTTTAGTTTCTATGTGTCTTTACTTTGTCAATTATCACTGTGATCACAACCTTTGAAAATTTGATGGAAATGTATTGAGAGAGTATAGATGTTTCCTTTTTCAGGCTGATCTCTTGAGGCAACAAACTCTGCAACAGATGAGACGAATTCTGACCACTTTCCAAGCTGCGCGGGCACTACTCGTCATAAATGATTACGTTTCACGACTCAGAGCTCTTAATTCTCTATGGTTAGCGTGCCCAAGAGAGTACTAGGTGTCACACATATTCAGAACTAATCTTATCAGAAACATGGCTAATTATTGCACCTTGATTCCTACAACTTTTCAGCTATTGACAAATTTGTATATTATTGACATTTTCAAGGAAATATTTTTCTGTGTTATGCTTACACTACTCTTGAAAATAGATAGGTGTCACCTTTGCATCGTTTCACGTACCAGACAGCATTGCAAATAACTTATTGATAGAAATAATTATAAATCATTTCATTCCCTTTCTCATCATTTTTTATATGGAAAGAGAAAACTCTACATTAAAATGCCAACAATATGATGTTTTTTTTATAGAATAGAACAGAACAGACAATTACATTAAACAATTTTCACAAATTGTTTTACTCTCCTATAATAACTAAGATCTGTACATAAATGAACAGTAGTTGTACAAACTTTTCACCCTTTATGTTCTGTAATTCTTCCACTAATGTAGCATCATCATTGTATCCTATGTTATATATATATAGAATGATCGAGCAAGGAGGATATTCAACTTCAATTTAGTAGCAATTTATCTAAGATTCTTCAATTCTTGTTATCCACTGGTCTATATACCTTTTTTCTGCTATTGATTTTTCCTGCCAAGAATCAATAATGTAACACTATTAAAATATTAATCTTTCTTTTAAACAATTTCATCATATTTAAACTAGTCAAGAAGATATAAAAAACTCTACCTGGTCTATGGATTTTTCTGGATGCAACTTGGGGAATGAACACCCCAGTACCCTTACCACTCTTCCACAAGTTCATAAGCCAAAGGGGTGGTGAACCAGAACCATGTCTTTCCCACAAACAAAAATTGCTTGGAGGTGAAGATTCCCAGCTAAATCTGAAAGCTGACCTGGCTGAACCACCATCAGTGACATTAATGGGATTGAAAGTTCTTGTTTGGAGTAAATCTTCGTTATCTTCAGATGTCAATAGCAGAATCTGCCTCCTAATCTCTGCATAGAAAGTATCCTCTTCATATTCTGCCTCAGACATAGCACTAGGATCTGAATTCCTCTCCATGTTATGTTGCTGAAGAAGATGATGATTTGGGAGGTGAAAATAAAACAAGTGTTGAGGTTTATGTATATAGATGGATGAACGAGAGAGAAAAGAGATTAGTTTGAAGTCAGTGTTGTGAAAATAGGCGTGGGTAAATCTGATATCCGATAGTGTCCAAGTTGGAAGAATATGTCCATTTCCATTTCGTTGTCAGCTGCTTTAAATCATATGATGCAATCATTAAATCTATAAGCCAAACCAAGTGGATCAGAACACACAACACAAGACATTTGTCAGTTAATTTGTAGCGACATAAATGGTCGTTATTCATCACTAAACATCAACATCTAGCATGCTTATGGTTTGGGTTACCTTGTCATAAAAAAATTAAAATATCAAATTGTGCCATGTAACTTTCATAACTTGGAATTGTTTGTGATTCAAGTATTTGGTAGATGTTAAATTAGAGTATCTTATTGGTGTTGCTTCACTTCTTATAACTACCTTTAAAAAATGGTCTATCTTATATGCTGATATTTGGATAGCTGAAATTCTCATTACACTGTTAAAAAATAAACTAAATTTTATTCAATCTCTATTATTCTGCATATATTATGATGAACACATTCTCAACACGAAGGGACCTATGAATGTGACATTCTGTACAAGATACTATAAAAGTTATCTCTCTACACCCATAATTTAGTTGTGATATGGATTGGCTTGAAGTTGCTACGTCACAAATAACTCTTTTTTCTTATTTAAATATTTTATGATGGAAAAAAATAAAAAAGTAATAATATTTTATAAGTGCAGAGATATTTTATTTTATTATTTTTATCTTATACTTGTCCACATTTTTTATTCAAATGTTATTAGGTCAACAATCAAAGTTTTAAATGAATGTTGTAAATATTACGAGAATAAGAATAAAATATTAACTATCTTAAAAATAAAATTTGTTTAATCTATCATAAAATAATATTGTACCTAGATAAACCGAAAATAACAATTACTTATCCTTATTTGCTTTGCACAAACCAAAGACATTTCTGAATCCAGAATACATGTGTGGCTCATGCATCATGTTGAGTATTTTTACAATACTCAATATCATATATATATATATATATATATATATATATATATATATATATATATATATATATTCTTTACTTTAAAATTAATCTGATTCTTGGTTTGGGCAGATAAAAAAAATCTAATAACAATAAATTATTTTCATTATGAATAGAATATACATTATTTTTTTCTCACTTAGATTATTTATCTAACATTTTTTTTCATATCAAGCCTAAGGTATTAACCATAATAAATTGTTTTGTTTTCCATTTCTTATACTTCACCTTTTTCTATATAAAATAGTGAATGAATTTAAAAATTACTCATGAAGGTTCATATCTCTACTGTTTTTGAAGGGACAGTGTTTGAAACCAACATACATGATCAAATTATTGGAACTGAAATATTTTTTCTGAATGAAAATGTACGCCATTATTGTTATTTTAGCCGTGGGCCATCGTAGTGTCTTTTTTGTTGGGCTTTGATAACACCAATTTCTAAAAAAACTGAAATCCAGGAATTCCAGCTTCAGGTAAAATCACATTTCAATAAATTTGAAGGTCTAAAATATTTCTTATTTATTTTGACAAATTTGATTTGAAAGATTTTACCCACCTGAATATAATTGTAACCACAAATAAAATGTTTTTACAATGATAATTGTAATTACATTTGTTATAGTAAATATTAGATAGTCCTAAACACTTTTCCTCAAAATCTTTCTCTATTCACTCTCCAAACCGTTCAAGTGTACCTGTCAAAAACATCTCACACTAAGTGATTAATCGGATCAGAAGTCACATTAAAATCTTAAATCCGCAATAAATGTAATCACCTACCTTCTTATCTTTGACCTCTATTTATAGGTTTAATGATGTGCTTGTGATTAATGGAATTCTAATCACAGCTTAATCACAACCCATTACCCACTAAGTAACTCTTACTAATAATCTTAATTAGAAGCTATGTTTAGGAATTTTTATTATTGAGGTCGTCTGTGCGATCTCTCATCTCCATAACTGTAAGTCGGTTAATAAATAATATTTACTTATCTTAATTGAACGACGTTTGGTGATGCTGACCATCTTAGGATAGATTATCTCTTCACAATGGTCTTATCCGATAATTCTTCTATACGTATAACATACAGTAAGCATATTTGTTTCAATTCAAATTATTATCAAACCAAAGTGTTTATAAGTTAAGAAAATACATTTTTTTATTCACGTTCAACCGTAGTGTTGCCAATTCTTCTCTTTCGTGTCTTACATTCTCTGCCACTATTCTTCTAAACCTTGACTCAATAATTATAAACAAATTTTGAAGGTTAAAAATATGCAATAAGTTTATAAGATTCTTTCATAGCATGTCTTGTCGTACCCCAACACTAATTTGTTCTTGATGGTGGTGTCAACCTTCACCAAAACGACTCAGGCTTGTTGAGCTTGGTGGCAATGGTGATATACTCTGGCATGAGGGTTTGGCAAAGGCAGATTGAGAAATGCATTGTCCAGTATGTTACATCAATTAAAAATAAAATGAATATATATTATTTAAATTATAAACAAATTTTGTTAGACTGATAGAAACTTCTTAAAATTAAAATGGTATGAGTCATCTCAAACTAAGAAGTTAATACTAGAACTCTATTAACGATAGACCTATCATTAAAATCACTTCATCGTCTAATGTCCCTAGACTGTACTTGAAGTTGTTTGGATGTTTGACTTTAGAGTTACTCATTATTTCACTCTCTAATGTCTCACCCTACTTCACCCTATTGGAAGCAAAAAGTTTCATGTCCCCGTTTGCCCCAATATCAAACCTAACCATCTTCATATTTTATGGGTGCAGGGACAACTTTTTACTCACCGTGTTTTAAGCTCCCATGAGATAGACATTTATAGGTACAAGGACACAGGGAGTTACCTACGGAGAAGAAAACACAATATATAGGATAATGATACTTTGACAACATTTTTTTAACAACATTTTAACATAATCTACGTATCATTTTGTGATTGGTTCATGTTGGTGTTTATGATTATTATTATTGATTGTGGAGTAATTTTGGACCAATCACAGAATGACACGTAAATGATATTAAAATGTTGTCAAAAAAATGTTGTCAAAGTATCATTATCCAATATACTTAACAAACTTTGGTAACTTTGGTGAAATGCTTTAACTTTTTTATCAGTAATTTATGTTAAAAAATGTTTTTTTAACAACATTTTTACAACATGATAGCTTGTGATTGATCTGTTTCAAATATAGAAACCAATAAAATAGTGACATGTAACATATTCTAAACAAATTGTTAATATATCATAGTACTTTATATTAACAATGGAACACTTGATAACCCTTTTAAAAAAAATACATACAAATTTTCTGTCTAACAGGCAGTTTTCTTTAGATGTATATATTGATATAAAATCTATGAATTTCCATGTTACTTTTACAAAAATACATCCTATTCACATATAAAAATGCTCAAAAAGTTTGTCTGCACAAACTTTATCTAAAGTAAATCAATATTACTGTTTTTTAATTATTGAATCTGCCATGTTTTACGTGTCAAAATTGAGAAATCGTGACCTTGTTCACATCTTCTAAGCATTCTCTTTGCTTTTTTATTTATTTTTGAGTATATTATAAGTACTAATCTCAATAAACTAATTGGTAATACTTGTCATACTCTAACACCTTTTGAATTGGCCGATAATGATCTGACACCAGCATTGTATCTTATACAATAATAATTCTGGTTGACAATTTTATTAATTTTTAACCATTATTGTATAACTCACAAGCAAAGAAAGTCAATAAGAATAACAAAGCACATTATTTCTGAAGTATATATGTGTTACATACAACTCTTACGTCTCCCTCTGGGTTTTTATATAGTCCTTCAAAATTGGAGTTTCATTTTCAAAATTGCACTTTTAGCCATTATGAAAGTCATCCACAGCTCGTTCCACACATTGGAAGAAGCGATCCTTCAATTTCAAATTCTGAACTCTAAAATAGTATCATTCCATTCTTGAAAATGAGAAAAGTGAAGAGGAAGATGCATGTATGTAACTAAAAAGGTAAGCATGATTCATGCACAACGAAGAATGTTTCTTTTTTGAAGATAAAATGAAAAGAAAAAGACTGGCAATAAGGTCTGACTTTGGATATTGAAGGTTCACCGAGGAGCAAGTTCAATGGATATCCTGAAAATGGGTAACCCTAGCTCATCACCACAAACTAACTTCAATTATCACTCTCTATGAAATATCTAGAATGAGTTATTAATTCAACTTCTTATAATGTGTGATGTCTCCTTATTGCTCCTGAAATGGTGTTAATGGGAGGCAACCTAAAGTTAGCCCCTAATGTTTGCATGCCACTAAGCTCACTTGTTTCTTTGAAATGTCAACAATGTCATGCTACTTATTTTTTCCCCCTTGCCCTACATGCCCATAAGTGATTCCTCAGCAGAAGCATAAACAGTTCAATTTTGACATTTCTTTCGTCTTCTTTCTTTGTACTCATATGCATACTTAAACTTGGTATGTTTATAAGCAACAAGAGATTTCCCATCACCTCTTGTTATAACCACAGTATAATGGAATGTAAGGGTGAGTTAAAGAAACATATTTTGCAAGACTTTTGTTATTTCCCATGGAAAAGGTAATAAGAGCTGTTAGATTCAAATATCACAAATATGAAAATTTAATTAAAAGAAGATGGCATATGCATAGTTACATGAACATGGCTGAAGTACTGTGAGAATGACCCTGCATCTAAAAACCAAAAAAAAAAGATCAAAAGTCAAACATCAGCGTCTGAGGCGTAATCATGGCACATCCTATTTAGACGTTCTGATTTTGTTTAATTAGCTGCTGATTGGGTAATTTAACAGTAATGTGTGCACTAAAACTGACAAAATGGATCATTCACTTACCTAATGTCGGTAGGAAAAACTTTTCTCAATCTTTTTTTTAAGTTAAGCCTGAAGCAAATCAAACATAAAAAGAACGTTTAGTGAATTTAATTGGAGTTTAAAGGTTAAAGTGAGGCCTTCCACTGCATTTTGTAAAGTGGATTGGTCTGTTTGCAAACTCTGACACGCACCAACCAGCCACTTTCCTAGAACTTGTTAATGTGAAGGTGTGTCTTTTTAGGTTGATGCTTCCCAATTAGGCAGTGAAAGGAACGAGTTACGAAAATAGGAGGCGCATTGAAAATTTGGCTGACCCTCCACATGTGAATTCACGTGGAGACATGTGTCCAATTCCACCTGCCATGAAAACATTCATTCATCCTTTCTCCACTCCTTACAGTGTCTTTTTCACCTTTTCAGTTCCACTCACTTTGTATATATATATATAAGCAAAGAATAGCGTGAGGTTGCAAACTGCAAAACCAGTCACCGAAAATTCATTCATTCCTTGCTTTCTTTCTTTCCTTTCAGCCTCTTCTTACATCCCAAGAAAAATAATGGCTACTCTTACCTCAAACGCATACCTTAGCCCACAATACAATGTTCCCAAAGACCATCATCTACCTCATGGTTGTGTAGTTGAGGAAATATCAGGGCTTATTAGAGTTCACAAAGATGGATACGTGGAACGACCACAAGTTCTTCCATGTGTCACTGCTAGTACTATTAGTCCAGAGCTAAATGTGACATCTGGAGACATGGTCATTGACAGTGCCACGAACACATGGGCACGTTTTTACGTTCCAATTTGCCAACACGAGTTGCCATTGCTCGTTTATTTCCACGGTGGAGGCTTTTGTGTTGGGTCAGCTGCATGGAGTTGCTATCATGATTTCCTTGCAAGGCTGTCTGCCGAAGTGCGGTGTGTGATTATGTCAGTGAACTATCGATTGGCCCCAGAGAACCCTCTTCCAGCACCCTATGACGACGGATTAAAGGCCCTAATGTGGGTGAAGCAACAAATGCTATATGAACAACACAAGGGTAGTGGTAGTAACAGTGAATGGTGGACTACAAAGTGTAACTTCTCCAGTGTCTTCTTGGGCGGGGACAGTGCTGGTGCTAACATAGCCTACAACGTTGCCACAAGGGTAGCTGCATGTGATGGTGTTGCTTTAAGGCCTTTGAGTCTGAAAGGTCTTATTTTGATACAACCCTTTTTCGGTGGGGAAGTAAGAACAGGTTCTGAGAAATGCATGGCTCAATCATCGGGTTCTGCTTTGAACTTGGCAGCATCTGACACTTATTGGCGCTTGGCGTTACCCTGCGGTGCGAACCGGGACCATCCGTGGTGCAACCCTTTGGTGAAAGTGAAGTTGGAGCAGTTGAAGGTCTTGCGTACCTTGGTGTGCATCTCGGAGATTGATATATTGAAAGATAGGAACTTGGAGTTTTGTGATACTTTGGTTAGAGCAGGGAAAAGGGTTGAGTTTGAGCTGTTCAGAGGTGTTGGACATGCGTTTCAGATTTTGGGTAAGTCTCAGATATCCAAGAACAGAACTAAGGAAATGATGGCTCGTGTTAAATCCTTCATGGCTCTCTGATTCTCTGTTTCACTGTTCTGCTCTCTCTCTTTCTCTGTATATAAACTTAATTCAGTCTTCTCCAAATCAAACTGCCTATTGTAAATTTCTAAATCTTCAACAACTGTACTATATAATGGAATCATTTCTCAGAGGTAATGAATGAGATTGTATATACACAGTTGTCCTCGATTTAATTTGAAGAAAAATGAGACTAAATAACTTTTATTATGAATTATTGGTATAGTTTTCTTTTTATTTTAAGATGATTGATAATTGAAAATTTTAATTGAAACAATCATCTATGATGAGATTGTTAATCTCACTGTTATTTGAGGTAAGTTGGAAAACTCAAGTTAGTTCACTTTAATTTTAGAAGAGAAATGGATGGGTAATATTGATACCTAACAAATATTTGCACACACTCAAAATACTTTTAAAAATGAGTTTTCAAGTGTAACAAAATATTTTCCGAAATGGATACACTATATTTATGCAGAGGTGAAAAAAATTCAATGGGAGTCATACTACGAAAACTTAACTACACTTGCTAATGGACAATAGAAAATTAATGTTTATTGCACCGAAAGTGAACTATAAATCAAAATAGTTTTACTTGAATTTAAATACAAGAATATTATTGGGAAATTGCCCTTTGTTTATTTTCACTTCTAGCATTAAAAGTTAGTCTTACAAATGTATCTGTTACCCAGTATCTTATCAAAGACAAAAAAATCCTTAAACCTCTGTTCGCATGAACGCAATTTACTGTTCATGTGAATTAGAGAGCGATTATTTAAAAACGTTAGGCTGTTCGTTTGAGAGGATTACGAAGGATAAGCGAAGATGGATTTGCAGAATTCATGCACTTTTCGTCACCCGCGTATGGGAGGAGATTTGCGTGGATTGTGAGCGAAATGTCCTGTGTGCCCTCGACCTATTTCTTAAAAAGTAGAAGGCGTAATCGGTTACATGCATTGGGTATGTGGTTACAGTGGTGTGAAGGATTGTGTGCACTTGTGTAATCGGTTACGTGAAAGTGGTAACCGTTTACATACCACCATGAATATTGGTTTTTTGGTTACGGGGAGGGGTATTGGGTTTTTTGGTTACCTATTACTACATTATAATTTTTATAATTTATAAATATTTATTTTAAAAATTCTTTATATTTTTTGTCTCTTTATAAATATTTTTACAATTAAATATAACATTAATAAATAATATTTATATTATATTTATAATTAGGGGCATTTTGGTAATCTTTCATTTTTAACAATTAAATATTTTTTTAAATCTATCACATCAATCAAATCCTACACTAATTCTCACAAACTTTACTTCCAAATACACTCTCAATTACTCACAAATCCACTCAAAAAAACAACTACAAAATTATCCTCAAATCCACTCAAATCATCTCCCCCAAATCATCTCCCCCAATTAACCCCAAAAGAACAAAGCCTAATTGAAATTTGTCAAAGCAGGTATAAGTTTTAGCTTCCAACATTTTGTGCTATTTTTAAATCTCTAATAGTTTTAATCTTTTTAATTTTTGTCATTATAAATAATAAACTTTAATTAGTTACTAGTATTTATCAATATATAAACACAAAAAATTAAAATCATGTTGTCATATTTGATAAGACAGATCCATAGCCCCATGCCGCCTAATCTAAAACTTGTTAATAATGATGGGTTACAGAAACATATGAGAATTGTGATAACTCTTCCCATGTGAATTCACGTGATGTGTGGCAACATTTCATAATCACTTGCGCTACACTTTCTCACTTCAGACAAGCTAAATTGATGGTTCATTATAAATCATTAACATTCTGATTCAATGTAAATTTTGAAACATTTTATGATAAAAATATATAGTTTGGATAATTTTTATAGAAAATTAAAAATCTTCCTTTTCGGTAAATTGGGCTCAGCCTTTGTGGTTTACCTGTTTATAGTTTGATAATATTCTCTTTTCATTTTAATTTCTTTCGACAAAATATTTAAAATATCTGAAGTCCTTTTGATTTTCACTTGATTAAACAATCACAGCGATTAAATGTTTAAAACAGTACGAGTACGATGAAGCAAATAAAAAGAATTCATACCCCATATGGGTGCAAGTGCCCCTGATTAAAATAAAAAAGCCAACAGAAGTAAGAAGGCTCGGGAGCTATGGCCGCCCCTGATGATGGTGTGCTTCGATAATGTTTGAAAAAATGCAATTCATTTCCCAGAATTACAACAAGGGACAACAACAAAGAATCTATGAAGAATACAACCAAGAAAAAAAACACAAAAATATATGGAAATTAGCATATAATGGAAACTAAATCACATCAATTGTCAATCACTAGCTACTCAGATAAATAACCCATTCAACTATGACTGAAAAGCGCTAAATATAACTATGCAGTGTTACTTGTGATAGTTGGAAATATTACATCTCTTCTTGACGTTTTCAACCTAAAAGCGTGTTGAACCATTCCTGCCTAGCTAGACATCATGACATGATCAATTGCCTGCAGTGCTTGGTTAGAGAAAAATCGCACATCAACATCAGGATCCTCACTGAGCTCAACCAGGCATGGACGGATAGACTTCTCGACCACCTGAATGGCAATGATGTTCGCAGTAAGAGTTGAAGACAAACAAACAAGCAAGATGAACAGAGGTTGGAAAACACAAGTATGATACTTACAGACTGATCAACGATGGGGAATATGGACTCTAATACCTTTGCCACATTGAACTTTATGTTGGGCACTCTACAAGGGACAAAATGGAAGTAAATATGAATCAGAACAACTGTATTGACTCGTCCACTATGGTATATACCCAGCATTCAAAAGGTTAAAAATACCGGTCTTTTGAAGCAGCAACAACCACCGGTAACAACTTTGAACATGTGATTTCAGGCCCCATTACAGGAGCAAGCAGAGAGATAGCACGAAGAATAGTCATCCGATACAAATAGTGTGGATTGCTGCTCATCTCCAAAACCTGTTCCAAACATTCCATATTGATACCGAAGTTACATTTAGGAAAATAGAGAAGGTAATACCATATTGAAAACAAACATTTCAATGAAAACTTTCTTCAGACCCGGAATAGGTAGGAACCTAAAAAAAGCCCAGAAGACAACCTTACAGTGAAAACTCGAAAAGGGCTGGACAAAACTCAGGAGAGACAGTGCCTAAACAGGGAAAACAATAAAACAAACCAAATATATTCATTGTTCAACAGAACTTAAATATATCTGGTTACACATCAGACTACAAGATGATAATCATCTTCGAAGATCTTCAATTTGAGCTTGGTCTAACTCAAAAAAGGTGAGGATTGTCCATGCCTTTATAAGCCCTATTTTCGTCATATCTATAATCAAGATGTGATATCAGTAGAGCTCAGAAACATGCACAGATCTATGCATTATTGAACTGAAGTTTAGTAATGTTTGGTTTGGACAAATATCAGGACTTCAAGACCATCTGTAGAGGCCAAACAAACAAGTTATAGATAAACTGTTTTTACTAATTTTAGATACAATCCAGACGTGAGTTTGCAATGAAGTTCATGACTGATGACCTTTTCTTACATCATCTTTAATTAATGACAGATGATTCCTATTAATTCAGTATTTTGGAAAAGAAAATGCTGTGCTTAAAGTGAAACAAACCAAGATGATCGCAGGCTTATTTGAGCTCAACCTAGACGCATGCAATTGCAAATAGTGGAAGATTTTGCACCCTGTCCCCAAGTCCACTTCCAATGATGACACATGAGCAAGTTTTGTCTTTCAGGAATCCAATTGAAGACAAGCAAGGTCATCCATTTCTAATGATATTGTTGCAGTATTTTCTAAAATTTATTTTTTTAAGTAAAAAAAAATGAAACCAGATCAAACTAAAAAAGGTATAGAAGACAACTACTGCCAGAATGAACATAAAGACATGCACACATACAGAGATAGAAAAATTAATATTTTGACATATATATAGGTGTCTCATGCCATTAACAACAAATGAAGCAAATAGATGAACCTGAGGTATTATGTGCTGCATTGCCCACTCAGGACCAAATTCCTCAGCAAGGCGTTTCAGGTTGTTAGCAGCTGCTTCACGAATTGAATGAACCTACAATAACTACGGCGGTTAATGAAAGTAATCACATGCAATGTTATTCCCAAAAAGCACACACCGGCAAGGAAATGGAGAGCACAAACCTTATCCTGCAACCATTGCATGCAAAGAGCACCAAGCTTGTCATCAAAAAACCCAACCCCCAACTGACTTGCCAATAAGGGTATATATTCTATAATTGCAAGCCGTACCCTCCAATGCCTATCCTCAGCAAGCTCAACAATGGCTGGTAATAAAGATTGGGATAACAGATCAATTCCGATAACCTGCAAGAATAAAAGATTGATCAAAATGTATTTGCATTCTAGAATTAAAGATAGCTGCAGACATAAGAGAAAAAGGTTGCCAAAGAAATATAGAGTATTCTGAAAATGAAAAAGTAACGAAATAAATTATAACAACCTGATTCACTTGATCAAGCTTGCTGATAATATTCAGGCGGACATCAGGAAATTCATCCTTCAAAAGCGAAAGGAAAATAGGAAGAAGCTGCTCAATTGTTGCTTCCTGCAATGATGACAAGGTAGAACTGAGACTAATATTTGCATCAAAACTACCACAATAATGATTAGCCCATAAAATAGATTTTGTGGACTATTATTTTATCAGAGAAAAGAAGATGGATACAAATTTCTGGGAGAGAGGAGTATAGAAGGTAATTCTATACGAGGGACAAAAGGCAGATAATAGTTACCACAAGGTAACACAAGCAGTCAAGCACAAGAAATAGGTTAGATTAATTTGTTAGTTCCTGAATTATATTAGAAATTTTTAAATAGGATGCTATTACTTTGGACGTTTGTAATTAGATCCTGAACTTATAAATCATTTTTAACTGGGACGAGTAGATTGGCTGTTTCCATCAATGGCAAAATATGAGAAACAAACAAAGAATGACAAGTGAGACATTGATAACACTTATGAAGCTTATGACTCTAGGATACCCAGATACTGCAGTAAGTCTAGATTTGGCAGTAAGGCTCTTTCTTTCCTTCAATGCAGGTTCCAAGAATGGGGGATGATATGGATTCTAAAATTCAATCATGAACTATTGTACAAGCCAATCAAACCTGCAAAGGACCTCTTTCACTATATAATTGATTAAAATTAATGGCCTATACAAACAGTCTCAATTTTGGAAAGTGTAAAACATAATCAAGTATTCTATGACCCAAAACTTCAACTGATGTCCTGACTCCTGAACTCAATTTAGGTTGTGTTATGCACGACAATATGCATTTGGACCAACTTCACTTGAAATAATCACCCCCTTTTTTTGCAACTTTCTAACAGAACTCCTGAGAGGGGAAATGAGAGATTTCCGGGGTAAAATTGGTTTTACCAAAACTTTCATAAAAGAAAATATTAATTACTTTGAATAGCCCCAAGCACATAACAGGCTTCACCTTCATGATATGGATAGTACATATTCCTGTCTAGAGCATAATAACTACGGAAACTGCTATTGGATACTTACATACCTTTCCTAAGACTGGTGCCATTCCCATTATCACTGAAGCCAAAGCAGAACGGACATGCTGTGAAGAATCTGATGACAATTCCTGCAAAAGTAAATCCCAAGAATTTACACCTGTACATATAAATTCAGCATACTGAATTGTACAACCAAAACCAAGGAAAGCCTCTAAACAGTAATTTTAACATGTGTTAGAATTCCTTTTTCAGAGACGCATACCTTCACACAAGGAAGAATATGCTGAATTGAAAGATCTGGATTTAAAATCCGACAAAATTTGGTCACTTTTCCAGCAGCTGCTATGCGTACTTCGGCCTCATTGTCTCGGAGCAATCGCACATAAGCAGGTACCAATTCCGTTCTTCACAAACAGTAGTTACAAAACAAAATCTTAAGAAAAATAAATATATTGCTTTGGATTCAGAGTTTGGCCTTAGTAAAACAAAGAGAAAATCAATATAGAAATCGCATGATTTAGTGTACCATATCATGAATGAATTTGAACCCTCTCCTGTTTAACTGAAATAGGAGAATCCTACCTAATAAATATAACCATTTATCACATTTATTATTAAAGCTAACTATTGAAATAAAAACAAATTAAAATTATAAAAATATGGGAGTCTACTTTAGTGGGATCATAGGTTTGTTAGTTTTCATTTAAACTGCATATATTAAGTAATAAACAAAATAATAATTAAAATTTATTAAATATGACTTCTCCTGTTAATCATGAACAGGAGAGGATCCAGATCCTATCATGAATATCCAAAATACCAGCTAGTGAACTTCATTCATAAGGCTTAATACAATTTGTTCACATAACATCATAATCATAGAAAGACTCACGGCATATGTAATATTCACCAAATAATAATAGTAGTAGTTTATACCTGGTAGGTTCAGGGCCTACAGCTTCACAAAGTTCATACAACTGATTTGCAACCATGTAACGCACACGCCAAGACTTGTCCTATCCACAATGAAATTAAAATCACGTAAATAACGCTGTAAAGATATACAAATGCAAGAGACTAAACAGCTAAGCATACATTTGGGAATTGGAAAGGAAAGATGTAAAATGAAATATAGATTCAGTTTGTGATTTACTTTAGCAAGGGTAAGATTAAATTATGATTTATTCTACCATGTTTGGATGTTCAAATTAACATGAAATAATAAAAAAGAAAATGATTTTAAACTTCCATAAATTTACTAATACCTGCCTTTGTCTTACAAAATCGGTATTTAGACAATGAAAGTTGTTTCTATTTTTCTCTCGCTTTAGCAAATCAAAAAGGTAATTTTTACTTTATTTCGCTCTTTCCTGTCTAATTTCTAATAAAATACTTAATAACAACATATATTAAATTACTCTTTTCTCTAACAGGTTCGTATTATTAACAAATTTTATTTAACATAAGTACATCGCTAATTTCTAATCCCTCCCTTTGTCTTACAAAATTTGTATTTAGAAAATGAAAGTTGTTTCAATTTTTCCTCTCACTTTAGCAAATCAAAAAAGGTAATTTTTACTTTACTTCGCCCTTGCCTATCTAATTTCTAATAAAATACTTAATAACATTTATTAAATTACTCTTTTCTCTAACAAGTTCGTATTATTAACAAATTTTATTAAAATAAGTACATTGCTAATTTCCTAACATTTTGATCCGTTGGCATAATGAATTTTTTTTCCTAGTAATTCAGAATGGCCAGAAAATCATTCCTCGTCCCCAAAACCTTCCTGTAATTTCTTTCACAAAAAAGATATATTAAATTCCGTTGTGTCATTTTAAAAGATACATAGTATTCCATAGATTCCAGGAATTTCAGCAAAAAGAAAAAAAATTTAAGGTTATATACTGATGACATTAAATTTTACTAGTTTGAAGGGGGTGACTCTCAAGTCACAGGTAATATATAATATAACATAAGAAGAAAGTCACATTACCTGATAAAGCACATAGCTTGGAGCTGAATCGTCCATATAGAAAATATGATATGAGCATAATGACGAAAAGATATTAATCATAGATAATCATAGATTTTGCCCACTCCTAAATGTACTGATAAGCTCATAAATAATGTGTATAGAAGAAAGCCATGAAGGCCAAATGAAAAGGATAAAGGCCTAAAAGTGCATAAGAGAAAGAAGGAGGCATGGAAGAGAACAATTTGGTTGATAAGGGAGGGAAATAACAGAGAGGGATCAGGCATCACTGGGGGATTGGGGAAATGTGATGTGATGAGAGCCCAATAAGGTTTCTCTAATGAAAGGATCAACTATCATACGCTTCAACCATGGATTCTTTGACTTAAGGAATAGGTTTGGTCTACTTGAAGGTGTGGAAGATTTGCACCAATGGTATCATCTTGGAGGCTTCTTGGTGATGATCATTACCTTTGATGGAAAAGATATTTTGGTTGGTGTGTTATTGGGTTATGATCAGACATATTTTTCAAGCAAGAGAGTGGTGGTTTTGAGACATTTGGATGGTGCTTGGTTGGCTAAAGTTAAGACTATGGCACTGAAATAATGGAGAAGAAGAAACAAGACAGAGAAAAGATAAGACTATGAGAAAGAAAAGCAAAGATTAGGGGAAAAAAAGATCACCTTTGAGAAAGATAGTTTTTCTTGGAATCTATTCAAAAATATGAATCAAGATTGACTGGGAATCAAGGCCAAATGATAAGGATAAATGCCTAAAAGTGCATAAGAGAAAGAAGGAGGCATGGAAGAGAACAGTTTGGTTGATAAGGGAGGGAAATAACAGAGAGGGATCAGGCATCACTGGGGATTGGGGAAATGTGATGTGATGAGAGCCCAATAAGGTTTCTCTAATGAAAGGATCAACTATCATACGCTTCAACCATGGATTCTTTGACTTAAGGAATAGGTTTGGTCTACTTGAAGGTGTGGAAGATTTGCACCAATGGTATCATCTTGGAGGCTTCTTGGTGATGATCATTACCTTTGATGGAAAAGATATTTTGGTTGGTGTGTTATTGGGTTATGATCAGACATATTTTTCAAGCAAGAGAGTGGTGGTTTTGAGACATTTGGATGGTGCTTGGTTGGCTAAAGTTAAGACTATGGCACTGAAATAATGGAGAAGAAGAAACAAGACAGAGAAAAGATAAGACTAAGAGAAAGAAAAGCAAAGATTAGGGGAAAAAAATATCACCTTTGAGAAAGATAGTTTTTCTTGGAATCTATTCAAAAATATGAATCAAGATTGACTAGGAATTGGAAAAGAATCTATCACCACTCACCTTCATGAGATAAAGGTAATTTGCCACTTGAGACCTAACTCTCAAAATACAAACTCTAAAAGAGAGAAATTTTCTACTTCGCACAAACTTAAGCATAAATGCTTTCTATTGATTTCCATCCAAAAGTGTTTAAAAAATGGTCTAAAGCACTCCTTATATAGGAGGTGTGTGGGAAGGAAACCAAACGCTACCTTCCCCCTCTACATGTAACCAAACACTAGGTTACTAACTTAGAAGTCTTATCCTTACATGCTTCCTAGCTAATCTTATACCCAAACACAGGGTTTATTATATGAGGATTAGCTACTTTCTTGAAAAGTTTTCTAACACTGTCGAGCTCCTCCTTTGCCTCCCTCTCTTTATCTTTATCCATAGCTTCTCCTCCTTGATGCGATCCGTCCTTATCCATGATCACACCATTATGAACTGAGGTCTGAGGGGTGACGGAGGTAAGGAATAATTTGGGAAAAGGCTGGGTAAGTATGCTGACTTGAGGCAGGGTCTTTACTATCTTATGCGCTGTTCGGTTGACCTATCACACACACACACCCATATATATATATATATGTATATATGTATATACATATATATATATATACATATATATATATATATACATATATATATATATATACATATATATATATATATATACATATATATATACATATATATATATATACATATATATATATATACATATATATATATAGTTAGTTAGTTAGTTCCTATCACATACCTGGGAGAAGTTCACAATAACCGGTAGAATATGTGCAACACAATCTTGTGGCTCCAATAGTTTGCCTAGAGCAGCACAGCCCTCCACAGCCAACAATCTCACAGAATCTTGATCTGATCCAAGATTACAAGAGCATATTAAAAAAGTACAGCAAAGTCAGGAGACTCTACAACAAAATCACATGTCGATGAACTAGAGAAATGACACACTTTCTACCAAAAAAAAAAAACAAAAATATGTATTCACTTACCATCTTGAGTTAGATCCTCAAAAATTGACATGACATCAGCCTTCAAATGAGCATATTCAACAGTTGCAGCAAATTTACCAAGATTTGATGCAGCTGACCTTCTAACCATAGGCATGTCATCCTGACATAACTGACTGTATATTGATCTCAACTCTGTTTTTGCTGTTTCTGGTGCACTAGGGTATGCAATATGAAATAGCCCACATGCAGAGACCCGGGCAGTAAACCATTCACCTGCTGCTAACCTCTGAACAAAAAAGTAATAGCATGAATAGGACAGAATGTGAACTGAGCAACAACAAAAAGTTATAAACGCAGATCCATTAACCAACCAGTTTCCCATTAAGTATCAGGTTACTCACGTGATATAATTTTTTCAAACTCCCATGAAAGAAAAAGTAAAATTAATATGATAATTAGATTCACTTCAAACCATAAGTGAAATGGAAAAATGTCAGATATAATAACATTAACTGACCTTCACTAATGGTATAAAATATTCAACTAAATCACTCTCCCTCATCTGAGATCCAATTCTACAAAGTGATTCCACAGCTTTATCTCTTACACAGGTCTCCTCAACAGTGCAAAGTGTCTCCAGCGGTGGCAGCAACACACTAGCATGTTCCACTCCCCCAACATAAGGAATGAAAACTCCCAACTCTTCTGCCATTGCAAGAAGTACCTCATCGTCATCATCGTTGTTTTCACTCAAAAAAGGAATTAATTCTCGACGGGTTCGCTCCTCCCCAAGTGCACGTGCAATTGTTGATAGCCTGCGAATTGAGTTTAACCGCAGCTGAATGTCATCATTTTTTAACTCGTCTATAAGCACTGCTATTGGATAGAGTGGTTCATCCGCCATAGACATTTTGCTTTGTTCCCAATATTTCTGGTAGAATCAGCAAGTTAATCAAAGTACAGTTATTAGTGCACCCAACATCAAATACTAATACATCAACAAGCCAGCATTAATTAAATGTATAAATCATTATAACTTAAAAACCTTGAACTTGAACTCCATCTTAATTAACTAATTCCATAACATTACTTCACCCAATTATCTTCAGCTTTACTTAAATGTATAAACCATTAAAACTTAAAAACCTTCAACTTGGAACTCCATCTTAATTAGCTAATTCCATACACATTACTTCACCCATTTTTTTCAGCTTCATTTAAAGTAAAGCATATGAAACCAAACCAAGAGTTTAAGAGCAGGCAAGTAGCAACTGCTAGTTCAAATTGCATGCTTAGTGTGCACCAGCCCGAGCACAACTATAAGATTCAATTAAATTTACTTAGGGTTTTCCAACTTAAGAGACATACATGCGACATCTAAAACATGTCAAAAGTTCATAAAATCAAAATAATTGAAAATCCGATATCAAAATATTTAGTGGAAAAAAGAAAGAAAGAAACCTAGTGTGTCAAATCAAGACAGAAGAGCAAAACATTGTACCCTGTGGAGTAAAAGTGTCAATATCTTTCGACTTCACCAGCTACCGAAACGTAAAGATGGAGAAATTGCGACCTTCTCCTAGTAAATCGTTGGATATAGTTGAAAAAGAATCTCAAACAAGCATCACTGCAAGGTGCTATGCATGAACACTGGAAACCCTAAGACCATTGAAGAAAGAGGAAGAAGACCATAGAGGGAAGCAACGTGGTCGCACACAAAAATGACATAGAATCACCTATGCTGGTCTGAGTTTAACTTTAAAACGGTGCGTTCAGCAAGTTCACTTTTTTTATTTACATTT
The DNA here is from genome assembly GCF_029865625.1 of Vigna umbellata. Lineage (NCBI taxonomy): Eukaryota > Viridiplantae > Streptophyta > Magnoliopsida > Fabales > Fabaceae > Vigna > Vigna umbellata. Next base: position 46,756,139 of record NC_142172.1, on the reverse strand, counting down.
TTGTAACTAAAATATTCAAAAAATATATTATACCCTCCCATATTGTTTGGTATTTTAGAAGAAGAAAAAATCTAATTTTCCATGGTCAAATGTGAAATATTCATTGTTATACTCATCATTAGTTGTTTTGAACTTAGAAAAAAAAATAACAGGACACAATTTGATTATTATGAAAAAATTAAGAGATGTATTTATATAGTAATTTCTGAAAAAATATTTTTATTGAAAAGTATAAATTTTTTTTAATGATTTCCAATGTCACTTTAATGCATGTGAAAAATTTAAAAAGCACAAAACCAAACAGGAAGTAATGATTAAGGGATGTTAATTATAGCATTTTGTTTGCATGATTAATAGAAGGAAAAACATGAGTAAAATAAGTAAAAAGGCAAAAATTGTGTTATTTTCATAAATAAAAAACAATTGTGAAAGAAATAAAAAAACATTTTAATTAAGTAAAAGAATAGTTGATAATAAATAGAGTAATAAATCAATTGTATAAAAATGTTACTGATTAAAAACTTAATTTTGCTTCTATTTCATCTCATTAATAGGAAAGAAAGTGTTGTACATGTAAGATCACCAAAAAAAAAAACCCTTCTTACTTCTTCACTCAAATAAACTATAAAAAACTGAAATATCACCACCAAAAACATACATAAGTAATTCATTTTTTACTTAGTTTAATAAAGAAATTAGTTTTGTTTCTGTAAGTTATAAATCATTGTTAATTTCTAACATAGTTACCAAATTTTTATTTCATGTTTATCTTATAAATTATTTGATGGTACTGTATTAAGATTTATCAAAATAACAACAATGAAGCTCAAATATTTTTTATATTAGAGTAGAACTTTTGTTTTAATCTTTTAATAGTATTAAATATCTCATTTTCTTACCTTTTGACTTCATTATGCAAGACTAAATGACAATATAAAATAATTAGGCACCGCATTTTGGTTAAATTCTATTTTCTTTTATACTTAGTGTTCTCATTCTTACATGAAAGGTATAAAAATACTTGCTCGACAGGAAAAATTCATGCATCACTTCGAGGAATCCTTATTGTAACAGTTTGTTTAAATTTGAGCTCGTGTTCTTGGCTTCATTTTATCCTTGAAACCTTTTCTCAAGCTCAAGTTCTTGTTTAATCTCGGTAAATAGAAGCTCATATTGCACAATTTCAGCAGTTTGAAAAGACACATTCACATACCAAAACAAATCACAGATGGTTATTTTTAAATCATACAGAGTACATAAAGGTGAGATATCTTGGACTGAGTTTGAATCCTCCCACTTTTTCCAGAAAAAGGAATGCTGCTTCAACTTCAAAGTTATTTCTTAAAAGTGAAACAGAATATCTTTGTTTGACATCTTTGATGGCCTCCAATCAATAAACAAGGGCACTGTAACTCCTAGTTCAACAACGGTTGTTCCACTTCAAAGGGGTCTCTAAAGTTAGCCTTCTCACTAAGATCTTGAAATTCATCCACGAGATTTTGAAGCCTCGCAACAAACTCGATTAAGTTTGAAGCAAATGTTGCCAAAGTTAAGGAGCTCGCACTTTCATACACGTTGGATTCTGGCTCAGGTATCGTCCCTTCTGAGCAGTGAGATAAATTTGAGCGCCCCAATAAGCTCTTGCTTGGCGTTGAAGGGTCTATTTTTATGTTAAGTTTTGGATCATCTCTTATTTCATTCAGGGAAGTGATCTCTCGTTTCATCAAATTCTCATGTTCTTTTTCCTTGTGCAGTCTCACAGCTTCCCAGCTCTCATAGTTGACTAAGAGGAATGACAATCTGTCAATCTTCATCTGCAATTGTTCCGCTGCCTCATGAACATCAAAGAGGATCTCACTGCTGCTCAGCCTTTCCATCTTTTCCACTTTGCTTCCTAGTGTTCTTAATACTTTAGCTCCTTCAATACCAACCTTCTGAAGTTCTTCAAAGAAAGCCAGTCTCTTCTCTGGAGGCGCCTGTGTCATAAATAGTATATATAGATGTATACTGGTATATAATCACAATAAATCTATTCATTTTTATAATAATTACTTTCCAAATCAATTCAAAATTATTTATAATTAGTTGATGATGTGAACCACTAAATGTGCATGAACTTAAATAGTTAACACACTATACATTTAAATTTGTAATTATGTACCAAAAAGACGGGAAATTTATTAATGGCATGCAGAACTACTATCTAAACCAGCCAGTAATCATTTTCATGGAAGTGAAGTTCATGTAATCTTAGATGTTGCTGAGTGCTTGTAGAGGACTGAAAGCAGAAACGATAGATTAAGCAAACAACCATTGTGTGATGTGAAAAAATACAAATAGGAGAACAAAATGTTTACTTCACCTGTATTTCTGAAAGTATGCATCCATGCATTGCCATGACCATGAAAGCACAATGCCTCAATGCTCCACTAACTTTGACGTAGCTTTTCCAAGGATAATTGAACATCTTGTATGGACCATGAGGTGGTTCCCATAGTGCAAAATCTAACTGCAAGACCAAAAATGAACTTGTAAGATGTTGACTCTTTAGCTTTTAAGTCTTGAAAGAAGGGATACCAGAGACTCCTCTTGAGTTGACGATTGCACTGCTGTTCTATAACCCCGGTAAAGAGGGTCATCAGAGGCTTGATAAACTAGTATTTTGGATGGTACCCTCTCATATTCAACGCATTGCAGGTACCCATTTACACAACCTAAAGAAAGTACCACAGGAACCAACCTAGAAAGTCAGCAGCAAGAGCAGACCAAAAACATGTGGAACCAACGCAAATACCAAGCACTGAAAACCCTTATTAAGTAACCAAACTGAAAAGTACTAAGCAAAACCTACACTTTTACAAGCTTCTAGTACGTTAGCCTAAAGAAGTCTCAAAATTTCATTCAATTATAGATTGTGATTTATTGATAGACCGTTGAGTTTTGTAAAAGTTTTTTTTTTTCTGGTGGTGTCTCCCTTTAAAGTAATATCTTAAGTAACTTTTAATTTAGTTTATAATGTTAAAAGGCCTGAAATTAAAATTCTACTTTAATGTTGTATATAATGTTTTGCATTCTTTTAATATTTCAGAATCCAAGTGACAAGTGAGAAAGGAGGAGGAAAACCTTCTAAAGATGCGGCAACTCCGTTGAAATTTTTCACCACCAATTTGTGCAGATCCTCCCCAGACCAGATGGGATAAATGCAAATATTCACAGACAAACTTACACCGGCACCTATTCCAATTAGAAGCAATCTGTAAAAAGCTGTTGAGAAAAATTGCAATCCAGTTCTCCCAGACACTAACACAATACAAAATGTCAACAAGAATACACGAAAGCCATATTCATATTGCTTCATCGCAGGGTACAGCCTCACATAGCTCGCGATAAACCCTGCACACCACAACAACACTGTCATCCTACACATCCACATATATCATCATGCCAACTTTGCCATCAACTAAAGTAAAATGCTTTCACCAAAAAAGATGAAAAGAATGTCGCCCAACCAGCAATAAAAATAGAGACCACAATAAAAATCTCCTCAAAAGCTCGACCAAAGAACACGGATACTTGTGCAAGACCCAGAGCAAGCACTCCAGCAGAAAATGTTCCCAAAGCCCGATTGAAACCTTTATTCAGGGTTGCACCTACACTCCCACATTACCACAACAATAAAAAGGGAAAACAAAAAGTTAATATTTTCATCAAGCAACATAATTAAAGGCCAAAATGAATTTTTTTCAAAAAGTATTATATAGTCCCACCATTTCTCACATAATCGTCCCAACCAATCTTTACTTAAGAAGCCATCAATAAAACTCAACCATCAAGTAGAGATTGGTAGAGACAATAAACACAATCCTCATCATACAACAATTTATTTCAAAACTATAGAAATAATCCTGTAGTCTAAATCTACCACTTGTTTATAATTTCGACCAATTTTCGTAAGAGTGACATCTAGCAGTGGTGTTTTTCAACACTCGAAAAAAGTATATAAGTTTGATTACATAAAACGTGGAAATTAATCAAAATGATGTAGCATGCAAAATTTTCTTTGAAAACTCATAAAGGTGGCATTGAGAATGTATGTAATACCTATGCTGAATTCGAAAACGACGACAACAGTTAGGATTGCCCAGATAGAGTACTTGCTAAACTGTTCCTCCTCAATGTAAATGACAAGCGAGACAATGGCTAAGGACAAGCCAGCTTTGATCGCAAAGACGACTTTGCGTCGATCATTGCGACCCATCTGGTACAACTTAGAGGCAATGTCTTTGGACCTGTTGTGGAAGCTAACGACGCGATCGGAGAGGGCGTCGAGGAAGGAACGTTGTTCCGGGCGTTCATTGACTTCGTCATGGAGACCAATAAGGTCCTTCTTGGAAAGGAGCCTCTCTTTGCTCTTCTCTAGGAAACTGTGTCTGAATGACCCCACTGGTGCGGTTAATCTCTGTGCATGCGTGATCTTATTCATTGCGAAGGACGAAACGATGATGGTGATGAGGCAGAGAGCATTTCTGAATGGAACAGAGGAAGAGAGAATGAAGGGAGTGTTGCCTGTGGGTGTGGCGAAGCGAAGGAAGAGCACATGAACCCGCCAAGTGACAACCTTATTTTTGGAAAATAAATAAATAACATAAATTATCTTTTGAAATTTTCTTAATTAAAAAAAAAAGTAAAAATCAGAAAGAGTTTTCTTTACTTGAATAAAAAATATTTATTTTTAGTATTATATCCTCCTTTATCACTACATCCACTTCTTTTATTTTTTATTCAATTTTCTTCTTTTCTTTTCTTTTCTCTTTACAAACATCTCTTCGTTCTTTCTTTTCTTGTTCAATAGTGCGAGACACTCTTGATCTCTTTTCTTTCCTCATGTCGCCCTTCTTTCTGACATTCTTCATCTGCGACGTTTTTCAACAAGGTAATGATAACAAGTATATTTCCATTCTTTGGATTTCTTTTTCTGTTTATATATTTTGTTTCTAAAACTTATGTGTAAAAGCTTTAAATTCTAATAGATATAAAAATTGAGACAATTAAAATTGATTGAAAAAGTGAAGAAAATTGAAGCGAAGTCACGAAATTAAAACTTTTTTCTCCTTCTGGCTGATGTAGTCACGAGAAGCGTGCAGCGTTTGGTACAGAGGGATCTAGAGGAAGTGAAGCAGTGAAAGAACATAATGAAGTTGATGGTTGAAACAAAAAGCTGAGGACCACAAAAAATGTATGAGTTGGACGAACACTATCCGACATAACCACGAATTTGTTGAACAAATTTGGATCTGAAAGAAATTTGGTGTCCCAGATAGGCATGGGTTGGTGAAAAGGATCAAGGCTTTCACGAATCGTACCTTTTTATATTAAAACAAAGTACGCAAATAAAACACGTAAAGTAAAAACTACTGCAGAAAAATGTTACAAAAAAGGAACAAAGTTATATATGACAGGTTACAAAAAAAATGCTTTATACTTTTGAATAGTGATAAGAACAACAACAAATTCAAACTGTCTTATGGAGGAACATTGCAGGCACTATAGTGTATACAATTGAAGTAGAAAGAAAGACAAATGCTTCTTGGAAATTAAGCAACTGTAGATTTAAGAACTGTTGATAAGCCAAGTGCTTGTTGGGACTGAAATCACAGGGTTCTAATTGGATGGAACAAGACAGTGGAGTGGTTGGCAATGTGCAAGCTGAATTGCCCTCCTTTTTCACTTACATCTATCTTTGTCCCTTTTGGAGCACTCAGCTCAAAATTTGACACCATTTTTGCTATCACAAGTCCAAGTATTGGTAATGCAAGTATGATTCCAGGGCAACTCCTCCTCCCCACACCAAATGGCACGAACCTAAAATCAACCTTTCCTCCAGCAACAGCATCTGTTGCACACTCCTCTTGCAAAAACCTTTCTGGCCTGAACTCCTCTGGATTCTTCCACCATGATGGGTTGTTCGCAAGCCACCAAGCATTCACCACCACCTTGGACTCCTTTGGTATAGTGTACCCTCCTAACTTTGCTTCTTCCAGGTTCATGTGGGGCACCAAGAGAGGAATCGGGGTGTGAAGTCTCAGTGTTTCTTTCACAGTTGCTTGTAAGTATGGGAGCTCGTGTAGGTTTGATTCCGTCACTGGCTCCCCTTTAAGCACTTCTGATATCTCATCACGTATCTTCTTTTGAACGCTTGGATGATTAACCAACTCTGCTATTGCCCATTCCATGGACCATAATGTTGTCTCGATTGCTGCAACGTTGATGTTTTCTACTATATATATCACATTCTCTTCACTGATTTCTCCCTTCATCTGTGCATCTATGATGTGATCAATAGCACAGCTGATCTTGTGTTTCTCCCCGTTGGCAGCCATTATTTGTCTGCAGAGCAATACACCAGCAAAGACTCGCATTATAAACAGAATATAAAGAAGTTATCAAATGGAATTTATATATATCAACCATGTTGGATATAGAATCGTAAGTATTATCTTGAAGACTACATAGTAATTTGTCTAAATGGGATGGATGTTGTATCTTTGGGAGAGTAAATTCAGTGTTTCCTATATCAAAACTTGAGGCTGATAAATATATTAATTACCTTCTTTTCTCAACGTAGTGGGTGTTGAAAAATGCAAGCCTCCTAGATTGCAAGTCCTTGCACTTGTTTAGGTACCCCCTCAAGAACGGCCTGAGCAATGGTATAAAATCCCCATAATTGTATTCAAAACTCTGTGCCAAACGGCTTCTCTCGGAGTTAAACCTCGTGGCCTGAATGAACAAAGGGTCCTCTTGTGACTCAAACTTGGCGTCAAACATCATCCTATACATGATATTGTATAGCATCAACTGAAGCCGCTTTCTGATAACAATGCCTTCGCTCCTCACTCTCTCGTTCAGGTTGAGGTCACGCACCACCAGGTCCATCTCCTCCTCCCACATGCTGCTGTAGTTGTGGACAACCTTGTTGGTGAAGAATGGCAGCGTCATGATTCTGCGCATTTTGCGCCAGTGGTCACCATAAACAGTGAAAACCATGTCTTGGCCGTTCCCAGTGAAGATATCAAACACAACATTTCGTGGGCGCGAGCCAAATTCCACACCTTGTGAATGGAGCACTTGGGTGGCGAGCTCGGGATCAGAGACCACAACCAAGTTTTTGGAACCTAGTTTGAGTAGGAACACAGGACCATAGGTCTGTGACATTGACGCTAGAAGACGGTGGTTGAGATCGTTGCCAACTTGCAACCAGTTACCAAATATAGGAACTGATAGAGGACCAGGGGGAGTGGAAGAGTGGGTTTTAGAAGTTAAGAAAAATTTGCATATGATTAGAACAGAAAGGGTCGTGGCAATAGGAATGGAAACATTGAATGGTGAGAATGGTATTGAGAAATAAGAATGGAAGAGTTTTGTAATTGAAATGAGTAATACTGATACGACAGCTGAAAATATTGGTTTCTTGATTTGAAAACTCATGTTTGTGTTTGTAGGATTGAAGTTAATGGAAGAGTGAGATACTTAGAGTAGAAAGAAAAGGTTTATATATTAGTCGTGATGAGGTTGGTGACCCATGGTTTGTGATGAAATCCATGGGCTGGGTTGAAAGTTTTTTTGAAAGCAAGGTAGGTGGATGGGGGTGTGATAGGTGAGTAAACATTTTTTTAAGTCAAAGTGTGTGTTTGGTCAAGCCAAGCCACCCATTGCAGACTTAAAATATACTGTAATTGGTGAGGCCAACGTGTACATACGCTGCTTGAACTAATCACTGTCTCTTCTTGTAAGATAGTTGTGGAGTTATTATATTCTTGTACGTGAATTACTTCCGTTTTCCATCAGTACGATAAAACGGTAATTTTGATTTCGCTTACTATTTTTATACGAGTAATGATACTAACATACTTTACGTACTTTTATATTTATTTGACATAAAAAAAAAAGTAAAATATTATAAAAGTATAAATTTTTTTATATTTTTAAGAAAAAAAATAAATAAATAAGGATAATATCAAAATGAATATAAAAGATTTAAATGTATTAAAAAATATTTTTCTTTTTATATTACTTTACATTTACTTCTCTTTTATATGGAAGTTGGAGCGATTTAATACTGAATTTATTTATGTAATTTTTACCAAAAAGATGATAAAGGGTCAGTGAAATTCAATTCGTAGTTATTTGAATTCATATTAATTTAAGCTTATTTAAATTTATTTATTTTAAATTTTAAAATATATTTTTGGATTTTTAATTTCATTTACTTATTTGGATTTCAACTAGATATAAATTAAATATTTTTTAGATTTTAGATATTCAAAATTTAATATCTAATATGTTTATATCATTTCAAAGTTTGAAATAGTTAAATTAATACAAAGTCAAATTAACTCGATGTTAAATTAAAGTCTATTTAAATTAATTTAGGTTTAGATTAAATTAAGTTGGTAGAATTTTAAATCAAGTTGAATTGATTCAAACTTAAATAAAATTGAGTCGTTCAAGTCAAATCTAATTAATCTAAATTCAAGTAAAGTGAAATCAAAAATAAATTGAATCGAATTGATCTAAAACCCAGTGCAGCTTAATCCTATATTTACTTAGATTTATTTAAAAGTTCTTCTTATTTCATTTTATTTTTCATTTTTTTAATATTTTTTTTACATTATTATACACGATAATAATATCATTCTAATTCGTAATTCTTTTAAAAACACATATTCAGATGATGAAAATAATGATTTAACTATATATGCAAGTTACAATTATTGAAAAAATGTAAATGTTAAATTCATTTTAAAGATAACTAGAAAATTATCAGTCAAAAGATAAATTTTAATTATTATATTAATATTAATTAAATAACTCACAAATTTATTTATTTTTTTTCCTCCTATTTTCTTAATCCAAATAACATTACTTCCACTTTGAAGTTTCTTCCTCGTTTCTTTATTTCCTCACTCAGTCCATCAAATCCATTCCACGTTTCAAATATTTCACAAGTCTCGTTTTTTTATTTCAGGAAAATCGATCCCGTGGTCTCCCAAAAAATACCATATCACTTGACGGAAAACACCACTTAGTGTAGTCCAGTTTTTTACTAAGGCAAAGCAAACCAAAATAACCCCGTACTTTTTGTCGTTTATTTTATTTTATATTTAATTAAATTTGATTTTTTTATAAAATTGGAAACTTTGAACTGAGCTTCCTTTAAAATTTTATGATATATTGAAATATTGAAACACAATTGAGTATTTATCGTTAATTTTTCTTTCAATAGGTAATATGAGTGTTAAATAATGTAATTCTTATTTTGTCCAATTACTTTCCTTACTTATGATCACGATTAATTATATAATTATATAATTATATAATTTTATAATTTAATTATTAGTTGTGAAATTTTTTTGTCATTACTTTCAGTAAATACATCATTTTTCTTTTTTTACTACAATCCAACATTAATTAATCTTTTACCTCCCAACATTTTTAACAAATTCTAATCACATATTTGTCATTAGAAAATTGATAAAGAAATTTTCGAAAAAAATAAAAAATCTTTCCTATCGTACTAGTCAAAAACATCTAAAACACTGTAATAAATGTTATTGAATTTTTCATGTAATACAAAATAATTTACCAAAAACTGAATCTGAGTTTAAAGATTTACAAACGCACTTTGCAAAACAGGAAAGTATAAATCTAACTAGAAAGTTAGTTTTACAAAAACAAAAATATACGAAACTTTGACACAATTCTCACAAGTATGGTGAAAATAATATATTTTGCAGTGAAATGCGAACAATTTGTGATAGTCGAAAGTAAGATTATGTAGAATGCAATTGGAGTCCAACAAGAGATACTCTCGATTTTGCATTGCTTCTACAGAGCCTGATGTCTCTTATAATATTTATCCAACTTCCGGTTTGGTTAAGATGTTTGCGTTGTGTGCTAGATATTCGATGGTACTAGAGAGACATAAGTTCAATGACAAACTTATGTGTCTGTCTATACAGGATTTGGATGTGATCTTGGTAATTGATTGACTATCTGTCAATCACATTCTTATTAATTATAGTTAAAAGAAGTTGTTGTTTCCTAGTTTAGGGGAGTCAAGGTTGTTGTCGTCTCATCAGGTGTGGCAAAAAGCCAACGAAGGATCACAATGTTTTATCATCTTAATTCAGTTGAAAGTTGAGAAAGGTAATATAAGTTAATATATCTTATTTGTAAACGAGTTGGAGGATGTATTTTCAAAATGAAGTGTCAAAGTTGTCTCCTTAACGAAAAGTTAACATTTCTATTGATTCAGTATCAAAAGTAGAGCTAGCATCAATATCCTCACTATATGGCCCCAACTGAGTTGATGGAGTTGAAAAAACATATTGAATAGTTGTTGGAAAAGTAGTTCATCATATCAAGTGTGTCACCTTGGGAAGCACTTGTGTTGTTGGTGAAGAAGAAATGTGGTAATTTTAGGTTGTGTGTGAATCACACAGTTGAACGAGTTAATAATTAAAAACTATCATATGTTAAGGATTAATGATTTGATGGATCAATTGCATGTAGTTATGGTGTTTTCAAGGATGAATATTCAATTTAGATATCATTAAATTCTAGTTAAGGCAAAAGATGTGCAAAAGATTGCCTTAAGGTCCAGATACAAGCATTATGAGTATATAATTATGTCTTTTGGTGTGATTAACGCTTCAATTTTGCACATGAACTATATGAACGTGATATTTTAACTTTTTTAGATAAGTTTCTTGTAGTTTTTATAGACGACATCAATGATTAAGATCTTAAGAGAGAAATATATATATAACCTGTTGTAAGGATTCGACTTATTATATAGATGTAATATAAATCTAGCCTATTCAAAAATTTGACATCTTTTTAACAAAAAAAGAATAAAAAATAATTTTGGTTACTAAAATGTATGTGTTTATGAGATTTTTAAAAATATGAGAAATATAAAAGGCACCTAACATGAAAGACTTGTTATTTTATTTTATTTATATACTTTATATATATATATATATATATATATATATATAACATAATATAATGATATAACATAAAAATTTTCTTACCTCTAAATATCACCATTTTATAAACTAAAAGATATTTATAAAATTCAAAGATATTTTAAAAAGTAATTTAAATAAAAAATATTAAGTAAATATTCCAAAAAATTATTATCATGACATAATGAAAACAAGCTTTGACATAAAAATAAGTTAATATAAATAGTTAAATATGTTTTTCGTTCCTTAAGCATCACATGATTTTGGGTTTAGTCCCTACTCAAAACTTTTGTTCTTTTTAGTCCTTTTAGTTTTAAAACTTGTATGATGCCACTTTCCCTGATAACTTTGTGCCACGTTTTTTTTTTTTTTTCTCTCTTTTACTACTCTTTTTGCCAAGAACCTTAATTATTTTCAAACATAAAAATTCCCTAATCTGATTTCATAAATGATTGAAGACAGGTTCACATAAAAGTGTTTGATTGAAGACATATGCGATTTGCGCGAAGTTGAACGGAGAAGACAAAGAAGCGTCGAGAGATGGAGGTTGCTTCGCGCAGGTTGCGGTAAGCGTAATGGCTTGGACGAAGGTTGAAGGAGATGAGGGAGCCGTTTAATGCTTTCATGGCGTGGTTAAGACGAAGGAGATTCTTTGAATGGTGGCGCAAAGGAGGAAGATGTCTCGCGAGTTAGGGTTTCACGATTTGGATTGTTGATTTCTGTAATTTGCTATTCAGGTACGAAGGTGCGAAGAAGATTATGACGTGCGATTTCTCGAGTGTAATTTGGGGTTTTATGGTTTCTTTGCATTCGATTGGATTTTTCTTCTGCAGATTTCCATGATGATTTTGATTTAGTGAAGAAGATTAGTGTAGGGAGATCGTTGTGATTACCCTTTTGTAGGAGTTGTCCATGGTGGACTCATGGTGATGGCCATGGAAGTAATTGAATCCCGAGGGAATTAAGAAGGGGTAGAAATTGAATCGTGGGTTGAACTAATGTATTCAGAATTTGGTGGGAGAGGGAGAGATGTGTGTTGCTGCTATTGTCGGACTTTTGATTTTTACTAAGAACCCTAATTATTTTCAAACATAAAGAAGTCCTAATCTGATTTCATAAATGAAAACATACGGGACACATCACTTAAATCTGATTTCAAAAAGTTAAAAACAACTTTGCCCTTAGTCACCTTACAAAGAAATCTAACACCAATACAAATTTTAAAATTAAAAGAAACAAAAGTTTCGAGTAGGAACTAAACCCAAAATCGTATATGATACTAGACGAAAAACATATTTAACCCTAATATAAATATGAAAAAAGTACAAAATCTATTGAAAGTAAAATAAAACAAAATTATTTTGCATAGTAACTAGAAAACACGTGCTTCAATTTTTTCTATGATTAAAAATAAGAAAATTTAATTATAAAGTAAATATAAATAGTTTTTATAATTTTTTTGTACGTATTTTTTTATTATAGATAGTTATTTTCATTTTTAAAAATATTAAGTTAAAAATGGTCAAATTTAAAAAAATATTAAATTAAAAAAGTTCCTTAAAAAATAAAGTTAATAAATAATTACTTAGAGGATGAAATTAAAAAAAACAAATATTTTGTTCAATAATATATATGTATACTCAAAATATACAAATACTACGAATTTATTGATATAGTAAAATAACCGTATATAAACATTCTAAAATTATATTGTATATTATATTATATATATATTATATACTTTTACAGTTCACTGAAGAACCCATTAGTTGTCAAATAACTCAGAATAATTAAACTTGCTAATTTATTATGCTTTTATTCAGCCATAAAAAAAAAGAAAAAAGAAATGAAAGATAATAAAGGAATCTGAAGGATTACTTAGAGAGGTCTACAAGTAGACGCGCTTAGAAAGCACGTACAAATTAACTAGTTGTACTTGTAGGTCAGGTCCTTCAATCTGATCCAATACCGAAACTCCGCGCGTGCTATTATCTTTCGCTCTCCTGCCATTGTAGCTTCCTATACAAGAACGAACACAAAAAACCCTAACCCTAACTTCTCATCCAATCATGGCTACCGATGCCCGTGACTCGCGTCACAAGCATCGCCGATCACCCTCCCCGGAGGATGTGGACAGATCCTCGAAGCGCCACAAGCACCGCCACCGCCATCGCCACCGCCACGGGAACAAAAAGCGCGATGAAGATATTGAATTCGACGATCGAACAATTGCTGCTGTTCCTTCTCCAACTCCGCATAGACATGCACAGGAGGACGATGTGGAGGAAGGAGAGATCCTCGACGACGAAGCTCTCGATAGCGAGGTAGGGAAAAAAGAGACTGAATCTGATGTCGAACCTGGTGAAATCAAGGTGACTGGAGATCGAGATGTTCAATCCGATAATCAAAATTCGGTATGTTGAGATTGATTTCGTTTATTTTGTTTTAGTTCACTTGCTTTCATTTTTGTGTATCAATAAACGTGATATCTGTTTGGTCTCGGAGAAAGTAGAGGCCATTGGAGTAGATTTGAAATAAATTTCCCTTTTCGTAATTCTGTTTCTTGGTTGCGAATGGTTTTCCTGTCTCAGTATTTTAGGTGTTTCGGTGTATCTCACTTCCTCTCGATGACCAAACAGAGCACTGCGATTCGTTGTTTTCGGACGTATAATGAGTATTTTTTTTTTAATTCCTGAGAGCTTTGGTATAGTACACTGTCAGTGTCTCATAGATATGTAAGAACCTGGTTGCACTACACGAACATGAGTGAATTGCAAAAGAAGTCTCTCTAGGCGTTTCAGTGAAGACTGGTGGCTTACAGTTAATTTGTAAGAGCTGGTTATGAGTTTTGTAAATTTAATTTTGCTCATGGACTGATTTTACGGCACTGTTTATTTCATTTGGCATCACCTCCAGCACTTTAGTTTTCTGCATGTGCACTCAATTTTTCATTTGTGCTGAACAGGGACACCTCACTGTAAATTCAGAAACTAATGAGGACATCAGGATTGATAAATTTATTAGTCCTGCAACCAATACAGATGGTGTCTCTCCTAATCGTTTAAGTGCTGAGACTCAAGATGGAAAACATGCTACAGATGGTCTGGACAATGGTTATTTGAATCCTAAATCTTCCAGGGCAGATAAGTGGCGGAATGGTGAGCTTGGACATTTTAAAGGGAATGAGAAACTAAAAGGTGACTTTGATGCACTGGAGGCTAATGTTAGGAAAACACATTTCCATAGGAATTCGTCATCCGAAAGTGGTGGAGACAAAGGTAGAATATCAGGAAGTTCTCCTTCTCATGGCAGATATAGAAGTCGATCAAGATCAATTGGTCATACAAGAGACCGGTCTCGTTCTCGTAGTGTCATAGATGAATATGTTCATTCCAAGAGAAGGCGCTCTGAATATGACTATGATGAGGAAAGAGTGAGGGCACGTGGAAGGGAACATGGTCATGGAAGTGTGGTAGATGATAGAAGGGAATACAGTAGTGGATATCACAATCGCGATGCCCATGATAGAGATAGGAGTAGGGATAGAGACTTGTACAGAGAAAAAAAACAAGAGGAAACAAGCAGGGGTAAGGAGATTGAGAGGGACCGTCAAAGGGTAAAGGAACGTGAAAGGAGCCGTGAGAGATATAAAAGGGATGTAGAAAAAGATAGGAGCAGGGAAAGGGAGGATAGGGACAGGAGGCAAGAAAAGGAAAGAGATAGGAGCTGGGAGACGGTGTTTGAGAGGGATATGAGAAGGGAAAAGGAAAGAGATAGGAGTAGGGACAGAACAAGAGATGCTAAGAGAGATAGAGACCTGGAGAATGAAAGGGATGATAAGAATCGAGAAAGGGATAATATTAAGGAGAGGGCAAGGCGAGATGATAGATATAGGCACAAGGATAGAGACACTGCAAATGGTAAAGATAGGCATGTGCGTCATGAAGATGGTAATGACAATGGAGATAAATATAGAAAACATTCGAGACATGAAGAAAATGATTACCATTGGGATAGAAAAATAAATCCTGGTAATCCTGTAAAGGATTATACTTCAAGGGGGGGAAGTACTGCAGAAGTGGGTGAAAGCAAACTAACAAGGTATGTTTCATTGACTAAATCCCATCGTCTTCTATACACATTTTTTCTCTACTTTTCTATCACCTTTAGTTATTTTTGAAACAATGCACTCAACATTTTTTTTTTAATTTTTATTTTGTTTATATGTATATTGGATGCAGCAGTGAGGTTGAACCAGATGACTTAGAGGAGGATACATTGCACTTACCTGACCAAGAAGAGGAAGATCTCAACAGGATCAAAGAAGAAAGTAGAAGAAGAAGGGAAGCAATAATGGAGAAATACAAGAAGCAGCATCAGCAAGTAGAAGTGGTTGGAAATGAACGAAAAGGTATTGTTTTCCTCATTTCTTTATTGATCTGTATGATGGGTTGATAGTATCAGTTAAATTACCTTTGGTCACAAGTTTAATTCTGTCTTCATCTATAGTCTTCTTGTTGTCATTTTGATCTTTAAATGCTTACTTGGTATCTTAATTCTTGCATAGGAAATTAACCTTTTTCAACAACACAATTATGGATGAATCCACAGGGAACCCCCCACCCCTAAATTTTTTGGGGGTTTTCAAAACATTTTTCATCAAAAATATTTTTGAGTATTTGTGTCTCTAACTCTCTCTCTCTCTCTCTCTCTCTCTCTATATATATATATATATATATATATATATATATCATGTAAAAGAAGCATTGGAGCGGATGAAATATTAAAATTAACATTGCATGTTTGGGTCGCACCTGAAGATTCACGTGACCATTTTTCTATTTTTAGATAGTAATTGATGTTTTTATTATATTATTACCATTATATTGAATTCTGAAATTAAAAGATTTATTGAAGAGAAGATATGTTAGAAGTGTTGATCATTATTCCATTTCCCCCTTGTTATCTTCCTACTTGGACTACTTTAAGTAACTTTGTAATGTGCTCTTATTAGACAAGGATACAGACATTCAAACTGAAACCTCTGAAGCACATGATGGTCAGAATGATGATGCCGATTATGTGGAGCCATCATTTACTGTTGGAAAATCTCCTGAAAATGTGACTGTTGCTTCTCAGAAGATATCTCTTGCTGGAGGCCTGGGAGAGGGTACTCCAAAGGTCTGCCCTTATTTTAAAGTAAAAATTACTTTATAAGTTGGAAAAACATATATCTAGTGGATTTTTTAATTTCATTTGTTATGCTTACAGAGTGAAAGGTCAGAGGACAAGTACTGTGACGATATATTTGGGGAGACACCAACGGGAGTTCGAAAATCAGTAAGTGTTTTGGTCATACTATTCTAATTTTGTAGTATCTGTGTGCACCTGAATTGTAGTATATTACTTCATAGTCGAGTGTTAAGACACTGAATGTACTATAGTGTGATATCTTTTCATCACATATAGCTGGTTTCTTTATATTTTTCATCACATACATTCTTCGATACAATTTTACAATTTCACTACACTTATTGCAGTTGCTTCTGGAATTATGTCAGTATTTTTTTCTTGACTTGAAACGTTAAACCATAATTGTTTATTCATATTTTTGCTCTTATCTTAACTATTAAGATTTACTACCTTCTTTTTCAGGGAAAAGGTGATGGTTTAATGATTGAAAGGGTTGGCCTACATGATAACTGGGATGATGCAGAGGGATACTACAGTAAGTAATTCGTTGGATTTTATGTATCTGTTTTCATAACGTTCTTTTGAATTGTTGTATTGAGGCCTGAGAGTTTGACGAATTTTTTTGGCTTCTTTGCCAGAAACGTTATTAGTTGTTTTTACATAACTTGTTTATTGGTTGGCTATTGTTAACATGTCTTTATATTTGTTCTTTCAAAAGTGTAACAGCATTGATTTTTTATATCAAAACATTAATTTTGTTGTGTTTGGAAAGAATGACTGGAGATAATCAATACATTAATGGAATCCCCCCCCACCCACACACACACACCCACCCACCAAGTTGAAATAGATCAAGAGTGGTCTGTTTTGACAATAGCATGTTACACATCTTTATTTACGTGTGGCATTTATAACGGATCTGTTCTTGAAACCTGTTAACATGTGGTAGAATCTTTGGGCGTCATCAGATTTTCTTGGAATTGTTGGAATTTCTCTGAAATATTTGTTTTTCTGTTCATTGTTTTATGCCGTGACGTTGTTATGCAGGCTATCGAATTGGTGAAATACTTGATGGCCGGTATGAAGTCACTGCTGCACACGGGAGGGGTGTCTTTTCAACAGTTGTTCGGGCAAAGAATCTGAAGGTGGGAAATGGTGAGCCAGAGGAAGTAGCAATAAAAATAATTCGTAATAATGACACCATGTGAGTGATGTTTGTTTCTTGGGAATCATCAGTGAGCTTTTTTCTTTTGGGTAGTTTTTTATTTTTATTTTTTTCTCACTGTTCTACATATGTAACGTGCCTAGGTACAAGGCTGGTATGGATGAATTGGTCATATTGAAGAAATTAGTAGGTGCAGATCCAGATGATAAACGTCATTGTGTTCGTTTCCTTTCAAGTTTTAGATACAGGAATCATCTTTGTTTAGTTTTTGAATCTCTTAATATGAATCTCCGTGAGGTTTTAAAGAAGTTTGGTCGCAATATTGGCCTTAGGCTAACAGCTGTGAGAGCATACGCAAAACAGCTTTTTATTGCCTTGAAGCATCTCCGGAACTGTGGTGTTCTTCATTGTGACATAAAGCCAGATAATATGTTGGTATGCTCTAAAATACTATTGCTTTTATAAATTTTTCATAGTTTGGTTTCCTAATTTCAAGAAAAAAATCTATAGTCTAACTTTTATATCTGCAATTTTCCCTTCTGACTAGGTAAATGAGGCTAAAAATGTTTTGAAGCTTTGTGACTTTGGTAATGCAATGTTTGCTGGTAAAAATGAAGTTACACCATATCTTGTGAGTCGTTTTTATCGTGCCCCAGAAATAAGTAAGTTCCATTCATTGTATTTATGATTTTTCATTCCTAACTGCTTTTTTCTTGTTGAATGTCTGATGGTTGCCAACTGTTTGGGCTTTTGAATGTTTGTATGCAGTACTTGGCTTGGCATATGATCATCCATTGGATATTTGGTCTGTAGGCTGTTGTTTGTATGAGTTATATGTAGGTAAGGTTCTTTTCCCTGGGCTTACTAACAATGACATGCTGCGACTTCACATGGAACTGAAGGGCCCATTTCCAAAGAAGATGCTACGAAAGGTATACATTTATTATTTTATTTATTTATTTTTTATTAGTGCCCAGCCACAGTTTGATTGTTGAGTATGTATGAATTATTTCAATACTTGATACACGTTTGATATTGTGTATCTATTTTGACTTACTTCCTAAATCACTCCTTTTATGTGGCTGTACCTCAATTCAACTTTTGGTGTAAATAAATTTATTCTTATTAATGATATCCACTTATTTTTTGACTATCTTCCTTGCAGGGAGCATTTACTGAACAACATTTTGATCAGGACCTGAATTTTCTTGCAACCGAGGAAGATCCTGTGACAAAAAAGGTAAGCCAGACTTTAGATTGCATTTCAAGCTGGTCTGTTATCAATTGTGAATGGGTTTTTTGACGAGTTTGAATAATGATGCTATAATTATTCCTTAATAGGCCATAAAGCGGCTGATTCTCAACATTAAGCCAAAAGATATTGGAACACTTATCACTGGCTCTTCCGGGGAGGATCCAAAAATGTTGGCCAACTTTAGGGATCTTTTGGAAAAAGTTTTTGTCCTGGATCCAGACAAGAGGCTGACAGTGTCACAAGCTCTGAACCACCCATTCATCACTGGCAAGTGAACAATGTTGCTGAAATTGACTCCCAAAATGATATACTGATATTTGTACATAATGATCCAATTGATATTGAGGTTCTAATTTTATTTGGCACTATCTATCTTCTGTGTATGGCCCAAGGAGTGTCATCACAGTTGTCAGCATGTTGAAGTGAAAAAAGGGTGATGTCTCTCTACAGGCGTACACTTTACTGGCGGTTCTTTCAGTGGAATGTACTGTTTCTATTGTAAGACAACTTGCCAATGGCAGTTTCCTTTAGTGTAGCTGTATTTGTACTTCAAACGTTCCTCTTCCAATTACATTCTCGGAAAGTTTAATTTTGAATTTTTTTTATAGGCTGGCTTATTCTTTCTTTACTCTTTCCTATTTTATGTAACTTTTATTTTGTTTTGCTTATACTATTTGCATAGATTATATTCTTTTCACCCTTGGCTTTCATTATTACTGTCAATTAATATATATTCCTTGGATTCTGGAGATTCTAATTTAATTTCTCATTCAGGACACATATCACTGGTTTGAGGCATCCCTTCATGCTTAGATGCTTAAAAGGAACCCAGGAGAAGGTACCTTGGCTTGTTTATTGGGAGATTAATTTCACCGTGCTGGAATGAGTTATGATTTCCATTTTCATTAACAGTGGTAATAGAATAACTACCACATTCGAGTAGGAACTTATTTCAATGAGCTTGAGCTGTCAATTTTTTTTATGAGGAGAATCAGTGGTTATTGGTGCTGTTTGAGCTACTCACGTTAATTATTGTTGTTAGCTGGGTACATGAGTTAAGGGGAGGGAAGTGGTCAGTGTTGAACTTGCTTCCGATTCTAGATACATGTGCCACTAGGCCATACGCCTAGTTTTTACTGCCTTTTAAATTGTTTCAGTATAAATGGTCGAATTCCCAAGCAATAGCTTTTTCCGCATATTTCTTTTTATTTTTAGTCATGACTTAGGTGTGTGGATATTTTTTTCTTGAATTGTACTTGAGCATGCCTTTCCATCTGTTGTCTTGTGTTATTTATAATACTTTTTTCCTTGAATTTACCCATACACATATCCTAATAAACTTGTGTTGCATCTTATCCATGGCGGGTCATGTTGGAGGCAATTCCACTGGATGTCTTTGGCTATGTTCTTGAAGCAAATCCGTTTGACGGTGAGCAATTCAAATTCAGAAACTATTGTTCTGTTAAGCTTGTGGTATGGATTAAAATTGCAAAATGAATCTGATTCTTATTTCATTTTTAAATCTTAGGTAGCATCTTGGTCCTGCAATTTTTGTAAGTATATTCAAGTTCAAGTCCTTTCTCATCATTGTCAGTGTTGAAGGCATTGATGGTCCTTTGCATCCAGTTTTTTACAGTGTGAACCTAGTCTTTATTCCTGTTTCCGATTTGGTGGAATATCAAATTTGCAATTTGCGGTAAAACTTTCCTGCTGCTTGTTTCCTATGTTGAATGTAGATGGCGCTTAGGTTTGATTGTCGGGCTATGTGCCATACTTCCTGAGTTGTTTCTTCTAATTAAACATTGTGTTTTTTGCTATGCTCCTGTTCCATGTTGTCCTAAACGCCTAATATTGTTTGTTATTGGCCAATCTTGTTCTTTTCGTTGTGATTCATTTGACGAGCATGTTGATTTCATGTTTATTTGTTTTTTAGAATGGAATTGAGTTTTATTTGTTAGTAGAATTCATTTCTTAGGGATGACATGCGCATACGTATTTTAAAATTTAGTGAAAGAAGACGGTCGCGAATTGGGTTGGGATGCCACCATAAGGGGACTAAAAAATAACTCAATGCTGTTAAATTATCGTTATGGTGCTGCCATGATGCTATAACGTGTCATTTTCTTTGCTTATTCTGTCTGTCCATCACTTCAGATACTCAGTCAATTTTCACTCATGTTTCTCAATGTATGTGTTTATGTTCACCATCAATCCAATGATATTGTGCTGAGTTTTTTTTTAATATATATTTCATAATTTTGTTCTGTTTTTTGAACTTCTGAAACACGTTGCATGAGGTTTTTTTTTTTTAATTAAACCGATGTTGCTTCCAATAAAAATTTCAGTTCAAGGACTATGTGAAACACACTCAATCAAATTCTTTCGAGATTTGATTCCAGTCTATGATCCTGTCGTTTTAAATTTGTTTTTGCAGTCTTTTCTGTTATTATACATTCTCCATGGCTTCCATCATTGACTGAATTTGGATTCTTTGCTCGGTTTTTTGTGCCTGCCCTTTTACCGTGCCTACAAAATAGACTGATTTTGATATTTTAAAACATATTTGAAAGCTTTTTTAATTTACCAATATTAGTATATTTCGAAGACTCAGCAGAGACAATTCTAAAATCTCAATAGAGTCTGGGTAGAAAAGGTTGGTCAATTCTTTTGCAGTCCTCGGTTGGCTTCAATGCATGTACACTTTAGCCTGTCAGTTTACCTTTTTATATTTTAATTTGATAATGAATAGAAAATAAAACGGCTTTGCAAATTAAGTAACAAAAATGAGTCAAGGTTTAGATGACTGCCATATCTTACTAGTTTAGGACTATTCTAAAATTGGAAAGATGAGACTACCATTTTTCGGTGAATGTGCTATACTGGAGAACAAAGCAGACAAGCCTCAAATGTTGTATGCTGTTGTACCTTGGTTGTACAAGTTAATTGAAACCTTTCCAGACAAGATTGTCCTTGGATGTGGGTAGTTTCTACCTCACCTTTGAGAAAAAGCTTTACTTGATTGCTATAGCTTTACTAATTTAGGAGTTCTGAAACTTGAAACGACTTCCGATTGACTACCGCCTCCTTTTTTTTTTGGATAAATGTATAAAATGTATCTTGGAGAAACGTAAGGCCTATCTCAAATATTGACATAGTAATGTAGATCTACCTTGGCTGTAGAAATCAATGGTTAGCTTTCAAAACGAGATTGTTCTCGGGTGTGGGTAGATTGTACCTACAGAAAACTCTCTTTCGCTTGATATCTGTGAACCGTTTATTCATTTAATATCCTGATCTCTTGAATGTGTAGCTCAAATAGCATGTTTCATGAACCATTTTTGTAAAGTATCCAAAAGGAAAGCAGGTTCTGTCTAGTCATGTTGAAATGTTCATATATTCCCTTTATATGGATCCCGTGGTGCGGGTTTTTTCAGGTAAGAAATACTGTAATACTGGTATTTTGGAGGGAATATTGGGGCAGCTAAAAACAGATGTTTTAGGATAGTTTGCTATCTGAGCAGAATGCTGTCCTTGCCTGTCCGAATAACCGGTCAAAAAAAGTAAGTCCTCCAAAAAAAGTAAGTACTCGTGCAAAAT
The DNA here is from genome assembly GCF_029865625.1 of Vigna umbellata. Classification (NCBI taxonomy): domain Eukaryota; kingdom Viridiplantae; phylum Streptophyta; class Magnoliopsida; order Fabales; family Fabaceae; genus Vigna; species Vigna umbellata. The sequence continues at coordinate 46,733,899 of NC_142172.1, read as the reverse complement.
GGGCATGATTTTGATCTAGATATGGAAATAAAAATACGATCTGGTGGAGTTGGTGGTCCCATAACGAATGGTTTGATCGGCAGTGGAGCTATGATTTAAGTTGGAGTAGTAGAACCGTCTCTTAAATTTTTGCTTTTTACTCAACTTCCAAGTAGTCTTTAGTTCTAAAACAATATATTTAATAATTTATAATACGATATTTAGAGTTGTGGTAGTCTTTTATTACCCATATCTGAATAAATTAATGTTAATATTATGAATAATTCAGTACTATTATTTTAATTTTAACGTTAGATATTAAAATTAAGTTATAATAATTATCTAATATCAAATAATTGTGATAGATCTAACTTTTTTCTGTGATTTTAATAATGTCAAAAACTCAAGAAGTATTTCAAGTTTATAATAGAACTTTAATACGTTATAACCACAGAAACATATCAAATTTGAGATTTGTTTCGTTCGAAAATTTATCACAGATTCTGTAATGCACTACTTTTAACCATAAAATATGATATGCAGGAGTGCTGATGTTATTTCTTTTGAAAAAAAATGCAACTTTTGAGCTATTAAAACAGAAGTTACTTTTTCGTCACAGGTTATTATTTTTATGAAGTACATGTAAACACAACTAGCTTGATACATGCTCGATGAAATCAAATAGAAGTGATTAAAGTTTACCTTGATTAACTTAAATATTTGGGGATTAGGCTTTTTTAATTTGTAAACTAGATGAAATAATTTGGTGTTTGATTAAAAATTAAGCGAAATGAAATGGAGGTTGCGAGTGATGCAATTCTGAAATAGATGTATAAGATAACTTCAGAGGAAAAAAAGTCATGTTTTTTGTATTTATACTTACTACCTAATGGAATTATAAAAAATACATACACTGGAATGTTATTTCAGCTAATCAAAGATGCTGACCAGGATTTTTGTGTAACACTGAGTGACCCTAGTCATGAGGTGACAACAAACATTATTTACAGAGGGCACCAAACTTAGTTACATATTTCTCAAAATTGTTTTAATCAAATTAATTCTGTTTTCCTCTAAAATAAACAGACCTAAATCACTTCGGAATATCCATATCTCGACAAGGCTAATTCAGTGAGAAGGCAATTACAAAAGAAATTCAATCACAGATGCAATAAAGTTTGTGCTGTACCAAATTAGAAAAATCTTATGCTCATGTGGATCTCTTGTAAGCGATACTTAGCTCCGTGAAAAACGAAATATCCTTTTAATAATTGCAACTTTAGGGAGGGGAGTAATTTGTTGAGAGATTACTTTACCAATAGTTGTTAATCTGAAAGTAAGTACCACCTTTTTTTCCAACACATTCACCACCACTGACTCCGTTTCTGCTGAAAAATCATAACATCTGCCCATTAGAATTACATCAAAAAATGTTGAATAGAAAAAAGTGTTTCAAATTTTAATCTCACTTGTTTATTGTCCTAATAAAAAACAAGTGCAAGCTAATTCTAAGAAACAAAAGGTTATATCAAAGATAATGCTTAAATAACATTCTTTATGGTAAAGTAAGTGGCAACTGTGGACTTGTTTTTTATTTTTAAGGTGAATTATGCTTGACAAAAAAATAAAGCTTATTTTAATTTTTTTTTCAATTAAAGTATTCTTTGTAAGTATGACTCTAATGTAAAATGCTCACAACTTCACTTTAAATAAAAAATAAGCTAAAATACTATTTGTTTTTAACCATAATTTCTAAATAAATGTGAAAAGACATTAAAATGGTCCTAAAAAAAAGTGCAACTTCAATACCAAAAAAAAAATACTTTATTTATGAAGTTGTCTTCTAGATATGATCTACCATTTACATAGTTTCTTTTTCCAAATCCTAATTTCCAAATAAAAGTGTGTGGTGGTTCGTAAAAATAGTTGTTACAACCATTCCATGATACACCAGACCTAACAACATTTAATAAATGTAAAATACTTGTGTCAAATTAAAATATTTTTACTTTAAATTTGTTGAACTTGCATAATGTTTGGGGGAAAACGCCAACATATATAAGAAGGTAACGAAGTTGCAAAAAGAAAAAGACCAAAACAGAAGAAATAACAGTTGTTGGTTTAGTGCAGAGTACAGATATAAATAACAGTGTTCCCCAGCTTTGCAGCCGAAACACATGCCACCCTAATCAAATGTGACAACAAAAACAGTATGGGCCAATGAACTTTTTCTCTCTAACCATTTCTCAGGGTAAAAGATAATTGGTAAGAAATTCTGAATTTCTCATTCATCTGAAATACCAAACAGTCAATTCTCTGCAATTAAGTAATCATACTAACCCTCAACAAAAACAGCGAGATCTCTCATTTCTCTTAGACCTTCAAAGCCAATCATATAACAATGTCCAAATTTTGCAATCACTAATCCACACTCAATGTAAAACAGAGGCTTACCATTCATTTTAGCAATAAAATCAGCTACCCTCTTCTGGCACTTCTCACATTGCATATCAGCAGAAAGAACAACTTCCTGAACCTGTGTTCAGCACAAGATCATGGTCAATTTCAAAACTGCAAAAATAGAGTAAGGAAGGAGTTTACAGTACCACTGGCAAAGACAAAGACTCCATAGATGCCAGAGTAGTCCTTGTAAGAGGAAAACGGTTGGAGATTTCTAGACCAACTTTCTGTAGCTCCTTTTCGGAACCATCTTCAAAAGCCATAACAGCATTAATCTAGCACACCCTCAATACCATCCTACATAAAAAAAGACATGTGCAGAAAATGATGTATGACTTTGAAAATCACTTTCTACGGTGATAGAACAACTTCACCACCTGGGATGCTTGTTTATGGTGGGCAGAAAATGGAGAAAGCATGATAGGAATGAATGGCAAAGAAAGTGAAAAAGGTTAGGTTTTAAGGCTATTTTAACGGAGATTATGTAGTCCTGAAGCATGTCCCACATAGTGCTTGGTTGTTTTTTTCTACTTACCAATAAAGTAACTGAACTATTCAGCTAATGATGCAATTAGTTGACTCTGCTAGGCTTAAGCCAGTGCAATTATACAACCGTTGTATGAATACACTTTACTCTAAATTTTTCTGGTTAGAGAGTAAAGGAAGGTAGAAGTTTGAGTATTTATTGTTTTAAGTAATGATGGTAGATAGCTATCTGACTATGGAGAAGATTAGAAACATTGGATTCATTATCGTAGGTCCTCTTTGTGTAACTAAAGTCAAACAGTTGGTTCCAGCAGGGTCCTTTCATACAGATTGAAGTTGTGGTATTCTACTTTAAAAAAGTCTCTTTCATGAAGCTAAGCACGGCAAAGAAAAGGCCAAATGTGACAGATCTACGTATGAAAACACCGATCTTCGTCTTGTTTCAGTATTTCAAACAATTGCTTATGCTTCTACAATTATCTTACATGTATTAGGAACATGAAAATGAGTGTCTTTTATTTGGTAATTTGCGTTAAATAAGATTGTACTGACAACAATGGATCCTGTCTGAATTGTATCCGTGGTAGATCATGTTGATTCACTCGTCTACCCAGATGAAAATTAAGGACTGAATTAGTAAATAATCTGACGTCTTTAACTTGTTGTATTCTGTGTGGAATCTTTAATTCTTCATACAAAAATCTTATGTATTATTAAAAATATAAACATAATTTTAATTGAATCCTTCGATTTGGACACATGTTTATTGTTTATTTTTTTTACATTTTTTTAACATCCTTACAGAACTAGATTACATTGTTTATCTAGTAAAGAGGTCATACAAAATTTTCGTAGTTTAAAATACTTTTCAAATAAAAATATATGAATTCTTTAAAGAAATATATAGATTATAATAAGTTAGTTTCTTTTATGAATTTTTGTATGTATATAATTATGCAAGATCATTACTTAAACATGACATAAACTATTTAAAGGATAAAATAGTTTCAATTAATTTTATGTTCTAATCAAATTATTGTAATTATTTTTTGAGAATTTGGCTTGATGCCCTTAACAAATTGTATTATATTATTTATAATTGTCAAAATAAATTAAAACTCACGAGTCAACTTGGTTCACTACGTTGAATTAGATTAAAAAAATTGCAACACACAGATCAAAATGAACCAATCCACTAAGAATTCAGTTTATCTAGGTTAAACCTGTGGTGAGTCAGGTTGATTTACAACCCACTCATAATTTCTAAATATTAAATTATATGAAAAAAAAACGAAACCCTAAATGCTTTTATATCATTAAATGTATTTGAATTATATTGTATTTCTTTTTTTTAATTGTATTTGAAGTTTAGCATTAGTTTGGATTGAACTTTATTTAGGTTTCAATTAGGAAAAAATTGTATTTTTTTAATTGAAGAAAAAAATTAGAATTAGAAAAGTTAAAGTGTTTATCCTACTAATATGTGATAGGTCAAATTAAGTTCAAAATTTTTAAATTCGTTAATAAATAAGTCTAGTTATATTGACTTAGTAAATAACTAACCCATAAGAAATGGGATGGTTTGTTTTGACAATTTTACCATCATTTCATTCATTGTGTATATATACATCTTTTTATAATACACTTATTTATGTATATGTAAATATTCACAAGAGTCACTTAATCACTTTAAATACGAAAATCCTAACTTCATGGTAAATTTAAACCATATAATATTTATAATTTATAACATTTCAAATATGTAATTATCATTTAGTTTTTTTATTAGATGTTTTAGTATATGTTATTTAAATTTAAAAATTGGATAAAATAAAATATTTCTTTTACAGATTTCACTATACATTCACAAAATATTCATTTATCATCTCATAACTAACTTTAATTCTATATATTTCACATAATTTATATTTTATATATTTATTGCATAACTTATAATCATAGAAAAGCCCACGTCTCATTGAATTATCAAGTCAAGTATTGGTGTAAATTTTATTTTTATTTAAAATACTTCTTATATATATCATGGTAATATAACTTTAATTTGAAAATATGGATTGATGAAATTATATTAGTTATACTATATACTGTATCTATCAGTTATTCATTAATCTGGTAAAATAATAACAGTAATTATTACATATATTTTAATCACGATGCTAAAGATTTCACTTGATAGGTTAATTTTGTAAAATTAGATTCACAATATAAAAGAAATCGTATCTCCATTCATCCATGTACTCCAAAATGTTCACAGACTTTTATAAGAACTTCCTCTACCCACCATAGTATTGATCAGCATCATTCAAAAATTAAATTCAATAGTATAAAAACAATTAACTATTTTTAATTAATTATTAATTTAAAAATAACTTAATTATAATTTTTATTTTATAAAATGGGTATATTTTAATTTTCATTTCTAAATAACCTATTTAAATTAAAAAGAATATTTTTTATCCATAGTAATTGTTAAATGTTGAAGAAAAAGATTAATTACCACCCCATTCAACACCTCTTGTAATCTAATACTACTGGATAACACGATACAAATTTCAATCCTTTATTAAATACTATTTATCTATCTTGAAATTAACAATAAAAATTTTAAAAATAATTTTAAATATTGAAAAATAAAAAAATAAAAGTCCTTACCCAAACTAAAACCAAAATTTATACTATTATTAGACTAATTTTGTTATTTTTTACATATGATAAAAAATAGTAAAACTGGGCGAATGATCCAAACAAAGAGTGTTTCATCCTACACCTCCAAGATCTCATCCTGCACCTCCAAAAATTCCACTTTTAACCTTCTGACATCTCATCATTATCCTACACCTTTAACTTTATAGAAAATTTATTTTTAATTTTAATAAATATATTTTTATTTTCTTCTTTTTCTTGTTAAAAAGACTCTGTATCACCTTAATAATAATTAAATTTAAAATTTAAATATTATTTAATATAATTTTATATTTTAATAATTATTAAAATATAATTTATGTTATAATAATAATTATATTAAAAATAAAATAATAAAATAATAAAAACTAAAAATAATAACAAAAAAATAAATTATATTAAATAAAATATTTAATATACTTAAATATATTAAATTATATTAAAATATTAAATTAAATTAAATAATTATTAAAATTTAAATAATAAACAAAGTTTTAAAACAGTTATTTGTCAAATAACAAATAAAATTATATTAAATAAAATATTTAAATATACTAAATTATATTAAAATATTAAATTAAATTAAATAATTATTAAAATTTATATATAAAATAAAATTTTAAAAACCCTTCTTTATCGGATATGGATATCCGATTTATAACTCATCGGATATCGATATCCGATTAACAAATTTTCAAAATTTTGTTTTTCTTAAATTTTAATAATTATTAAATTTAATTTAATATTTTAATATAATTTAATATATTTAAATATATTAAATATGATTTTAAATATTATTTTTATTTTTATTTTTATTTTTATTTTAGTTATTATTTTTCAATTTTCTTAATAAAACTATTTTAAAAATATAAATTATATTTATTAATTATTAAAATATAAAAATATAATAAGTACATATTATAATTTTTATTTAAGTTTAATATTTATTAAATTTTAAATAAAAAGAAAAGTATTAACATATTTTATAGATTTTAATATATAAATAAGCTTTTTAAAATTTTCATTTTTATTTAAAATTTAATAATTATTTAATTTATTTTAATATTTTATTATAATTTAATATATTTGAATATGTTAAATCAAATTTATTTTTATTATTATTTATTATTATTATTATTATTATTTTTATTAATTTATTTTTATGTTTTTAATATAATTATTATTATAATATAAATTATATTTTAATAATTATTAAAATAAAAAATTATTTTAAATAATATTTAAATTTTAAAATAAATTAAATTAAATTATTATTAAGGTAGTGAAGATTTTTTTAATAAAAAAAAAAGAAAATGGAAAAATATTTATTAGAGTTAAAAATAAAGTTTTGAAAAAGTTGGAGGTGCAGGATGATGATGAGATGTCAGAAGGTTAAAAGTGGAATTTTTGGAGGTGCAGGATGAGATCTTGGAGGTGTAGGATGAAACACTCCCAAACAAAAACAACTGCAGACAGCAGACACGTGGGCTCAAATCCTAACCATGAGGAGGAGGGTTTTCTTTTTGCACTCATGCTTTCCTTTTGTACCTCTATATATATGTTAAAAGTCCTTCCTACATGTATAATTCTATATATTAAATAATTTTATTCAAATAAAACATTATAGAAACTAAAATTTAACATATTTATCGAGCTTAGCTCACAATTAAAAAATATTAATTTTAATTATTCTTTGTAGTTTCAAAAGTGTCCATTACTTCCACAATAAACTAAAAGATAGAGAATTAAGAGATATATCAGAGCAAAAAATATACTTATTCTAAATAAAGTGTTATTTTTCTATAACTTACTAGCATGAAAAAAATAAAAATTGAACTAAAAAATTTAGATAGATAATAAAAATTTCTAAAAAGAATTTATATCCGATAACTAAAAGAGGAACACAAAAATAATCACAAGAAAAAAGTAAAAATAAATAAATAAATAAAAGAAAAAAGAAGAAGAAGGAATGAACCAAAGAGAATACATTCCGAGTTTATTAATTTCGACCTTAACTATTTTAAAATACATATATAAGTTGATTAACAATCTAAATATTTATTTACTTTTTTTTATGTTATTAGTAAACCTTTTATACTTTATTCTTCCTCGTTAATTTAAGAGATTCGCATTTCTCTCTCTTTTATCTCCTAGATTTATGGTATCAATGACTCTCATCGACATTAGATCTAATACTTTATATAGAAACACTAGTAATTTAATCAACCATATAACACTATTAATTTAACAATATTTAAAATTTCAAAGTACTATAATTAATAATACTGGAAATTAAATTAAAACACATGAATAGTGTATTTTCAATAACCTTGTTAAATTGTAGATTAAGTGAATAATCATTTTTATAAAAGCTACTTTATATAGAAATATTTTTATAAAACCTTGTTAAATTGTAGATCTAATACTTTTTTTTGTATAAATTAAGAGAATTAAAATTTTCAATGAATTAAATAGGTTATAACAATTCATCAACAAATTAGACTAAACTATTTAGCGTATAAATTAAATCTAATTTTTATAATATAGTTTATAATGCATGTATTAATTTCTTATTAGCACTTCTCTTACCATGACGATGTTGTTTAACGATATAGATATTGTCTCATCATTGTTTTCATTTGGGCGATAAGTACTAAGTTAGCAAGACTTAGATGAGCTAGAAATTCCAAGTGTAGATCGATATTTGAGGGAGCGAATTGAGAACACAAAGAAGAGAGTGAAGCAACCAACAAACACTTCATAGGTGTCTCCGCCCTCTCTTCTCTTCACTGCAATTCTCTTCGCAAACCATTTCTGTGTAGTGATCACAATGGCATCTCTCCCCAACACCCTTTCCTTCTCCTCCTCCCTCTCCACCACCGCCACTCTCCTCCCATGCCGCCGCTTCGTCGCATTCCCCCGCCGCCGTTTCTCCGTTCAAGCCAAGATCCGCGAAATCTTCATGCCCGCCCTCAGCTCCACCATGACCGAAGGCAAAATTGTCTCCTGGATCAAATCCGAGGGCGACAAGCTCTCCAAGGGTGAAAGCGTTGTCGTCGTTGAGTCCGACAAGGCCGACATGGACGTCGAGACCTTCTACGACGGCATCCTCGCCGCCATCGTCGTTGCCGACGGCGAAACCGCCCCCGTCGGAGCCGCCATTGGCCTTCTCGTTGATTCTCCCGAAGAAGTCGCCGAAGCCAAAGCCAAAGCCGCCCAATCTGCTTCTTCTCCCGCCACTCCCTCCGCCGCCGCTCCCTCTGCCGCTGCTCCGGAGATTACTCCGCCACCTCCTCCTCCGGCAAAGTCCGTTTCCGATGGGCCAAGGAAGACCGTGGCCACGCCCCAGGCTAAGAAACTCGCGAAGCAGCACAAGGTGGACATTGCGACGGTCGTGGGATCCGGTCCGTTTGGTCGGATTACTCCTGCGGATGTGGAGGTTGCGGCCGGAGTAGCTCCGTCAAAGAGCAATGTGTCTCCGCCGGTGAGTCCTGCTCCGGCGGCGCCAACTCCTGCACCGAAATCTGCTGCTGGTTCTGCTGCACCAGCTCCCATTCCGGGTTCGAGTGTTGTTCCTTTCACTACGATGCAATCTGCGGTGGCGAAGAACATGATGGAGAGTCTATCTGTGCCTACTTTCAGGGTTGGTTACCCTGTGACTACTGATGCATTGGATGCTCTTTATGAGAAGGTATGGATATGCTTATCAGAAAGTGTTTGATTTATGTGAATTGTGTTCATTGGAATAAGGAATTTTTTAATAATGTGTTTGTGTTGTGTTCTTTCTGTTTATTAGGTGAAACCGAAGGGTGTGACTATGACGGCTATTTTGGCTAAGGCTGCTGCAATGGCACTTGTTCAGCACCCTGTTGTCAATGCCACCTGCAAAGACGGTAAGAACTTCGTCTATAACAGTAACATTAATGTTGCTGTTGCCGTGGCAATTAATGGTGGTTTGATCACTCCTGTTCTCCAGGATGCAGATAAGGTGCGTGGCTTGTCTATACAAATCAAAATTAGTTTGTTTCTTGTATAATGCAGTGTTCTATAGCCAGGGAAATTGATGAATCTTTATCGTAGTAGCTGACCTCATCTAGGAAGATAGGGCTGTTGTTGTTTGTCTAATTTATTGGGTACTTGTTTTTGTTATGGCAGTTGGACTTGTATCTGTTGTCCCAAAAATGGAAGGAGCTAGTGGAAAAAGCTCGTGCAAAGCAATTGCAACCTCATGAGTATAATTCAGGTTTCTTTGTAGTTATTGTCAATGTGGGCAATTTGTTATCGTTATGTGAAACTTGAGTATTTTAATTCTGACTCAAATTTGATCGTGCATGCAACAGGAACTTTCACACTTTCCAATTTGGGTATGTTTGGAGTTGACAGGTTTGATGCCATACTCCCACCAGGCCAGGTTAGTAATGACTTTTGGGACTTTTGAAGCCTTGATCTTGAGAGATGCTGTGGCTCATTTTGTGGCATGTTTTATTTGGGGTTTAAACTTTGCCTTGCTCTTTATTTCCAGGGTGCTATCATGGCTGTTGGAGCGTCTAAGCCCACTGTTCTGGCTGATAAAGATGGATTCTTCAGCGTGAAGAATAAAATGCTGGTGAGTTACTTGTTATAACTTCTTTTGTTTGTTTACGCACTTATGCTTACAACAATGGACATTGTCCAGGTGAACACAAACAATTTTTAAAGGAAATAGAACCTTTTTGGCAATGCACCAGAATTATCATGTTTAGGCAATTAGGCATAAACCTTATACTGTATTGGCATGGTGTTATACTGCATAATGATACTTTCTGAAAGTTCAGTTGTCGGGCATACCCTAAATTCTGGGCATCTGCATAAAGCTGTGCTACATGATTATATATTTTTTTGGTAGAGTTAATAAATGGGTTTAAGATTTGATTTTGGATTACATCTGTGCAGTGTTATGTCTCAATAATATATTTTTCTTAAGATTTAATTCAATGGGTTGTCAAAATTCTTGACCATTTTCATTATTATCTTTAAAAGATTTGCTGGATTACTGTCGTTAAGAGAAAAACTAGAGTCCACCCTCTTGAAGTTTTGTTTGCTGCTATTTTACCCTGCGTATTTTTGTCCTTACAAATACTTCATTCTTATCTAGCTTGGAATGTGTAGTTCTTCTCTCCTGAAGAAAATGTTATCTAAACTTTCCCCCCTGGTCTTGGATCCTTAATTTGCTTAAGTCTTGGCCTCTCATATCAAAAGAATTACTTTTGCCAACTAAAATAATCATCGATATTGTTACCAAGACATCCTTTATATACAGAAGGTAAAGGTCTGCAGAAATAGTTACATACAGACAGTACTAGGTGCTGACTTGGCACTACACGTATGATTGCCAACTGCAACAGTTGCTAAACAGATAGAGAAGACAGGCAAGCTGCAACACCATTTACTAAACTACAAACTGAGTATTTTACAACTAATAGCCTAATGTTAAAAATAAACTTAATTAGTAATTTGGTCTCTATATTTAGGCTTTTGATTTGTTTTTATCCTGATTTTTTTTTCTTCACTCAATTGAGTCTCGTTTTTTAAAAAGACTCAATGTGACCTCTTTCGTTAAATTGGTGTTAATACCATTTGAAAGATGCAATGTGTCAAAATATGGGTCTGTCGTGTTGCTTAGAAGGTGTCATCTGTCAAAATCAAAGAAGTTTCAAAATAGAAAATCATCCAAATTTTGACACGGGATACTTTCTAAATGGTGTAAACGTCAGAGTGATAGTGAGTTCTCTTAAAAGAATAAGGACTCAATTAAACCAAAAAGGAAAAATATAAGGACCTAAACGAATCAAGTCCTAGATAGAATGATTAAATTACTAATTAAACCTTACAAATAACTATTTATTAGTGTAAACATTGATAGTGGTATAAACAGTTGGATATTCATATAATTACTCCATCACAACAAGATAGAAGGATCATAAGCATGGAAGAGTCTGCCATGAGTGAGAGGCTAAGCCCCATAAGAAGAATTCGATAGCATGTTAGAAAAATAACCTAAGCATAGAGAAAGAGAGCTCGAACCAAGAGTAAACTTGAAATCGGCCTTCTGTTATTGTTATCATTATTATATTCAATCGATCTATATTATGTTTCTCTATACAGACGAAAGGTAAAGGTCTCAATTAGAAACATATATATACAGAAAGTATTAGGAAATGACTGAGAACTACGTACATGGCTGCCAACTGTCAAAAATTGATAGGCAAGCTACAAAACCAGTTACTAAACTAACAGTGATCGAGTACTTACTCTGACACCCTGTTACATTCCTTGACCCGCTAAATGACCGGACTTTTTTATCTTTCGTGTCGAAAGAGAGGGACTTCCAATCTCCAAGCTTTGTTATCTAGGGAACATGCCTTTAAATATATAACCACTAGAGCAGTCACTACAGGCTTTGGCCAATTGATGATGGAACAATCCTACCCAAGCCCTAGTTTTTATGCTGTTTTGAAATAGCCTATGTAAAACAGCATGCTATTGCGCAAGGTTCTCACACAATAGGTCAAGGTATGCAACAATAAAAGTTTAACATCTAATCTTTCAAGGAAATTGTCATCATGTCCTTGCACATCATTCGTAAAGGTTGAAATTTTCTCTACTCTCTCTGCCTTCATTCCGTCTTCTCACCGGATGAATACAGCGAATAACTTTCTTAAAATTTTCTTGAGTATAAGGGACAGCTGCCGTACCGTACCCACTTTTTTAATTGTTAAATTTTCCCAATTTATACAAAAGTATAATCATCCGAAAGTTGGAGAATTGTTTCATATACTCCGGAGAAGTAACATTTTCTTTCAAGCTTAGGAATACAACATTCCGACGATTATTAACTAGTTTATAAAAAATTAAAAATCCCAGGCGTTGTTGGTCCCGTACAACGTGTTATCCTCATATTTTACCTGCATTTATTCTCATAGGAATATCGAAAATTACAATATAACTTAAGTACTCAACAACGTTTCCTTTCAGCTCTTGACCATTAAGATGCATGGTTGCACTACCATATTTAGTGTTTTTGTTTTAAGTTGGGTATAGTTGAATTTGAACCATTAAATGTGATTAGAATTGATTTAAACTTCCTTTTTCAGGTGAATGTAACTGCTGATCATCGAATAATATATGGTGCTGACTTGGCTGCATTCCTCCAGACATTCTCAAAAATCATTGAAAACCCAGAAAGCCTGACATTATAGTCATTATGCACTTCCAACATAAAATTATGGCCGCCATCGGATCACGACTTGACACTTTGTTGAGAAGCTGTTTGGCTCGATGCTGAACATTTTCTGATTTTTTTTCCCCTCAACTTTCATCATGTTTTATCTTTTAGGAGCTATCCTGAGGACCATTTGCTAGATTTTTTGATAGGGAAAAGAACTTTAATATTGTTTACAGTGGGGTATGTTGTAAGGCAATTATGTTGACAATCTACTTGTAAGCAGTAAGCAGTTTTAAAGGTTCGATTTTTCAATAAGAAAATTACTTATTCCAGCCAATGGTTTCTTTTCCTCCGTGCTAAATTGGTTGGGAAGGATGAGAGTTGGGATGCGCTCTTCCTTTCTCCAACTGATATCATCATTTGTATCTTATCCTATTTTGATTACCAAATATGTTTTTAATGTGTTTAGCTCGGTTGGTTCAACTAAATCCACGGGAACATCTATAATCACTCACTGTAGTAAAATCAATATGTTTCTAAACATGCTTTTGTATTTTTATTCACTCATTATATAACCAAAGTGCATAACTCATGCGGCTTATGTAATGAGTAATCTTATCAAATTAATTTGATTTTAAGAACATTACCTCATTTAATTGACATTTGTCTAGACACGCGTAAATATTTATTGTAAGTTTTTTTTTCATACCTATTTTATATTAAGATTGTTTAGTGTTTTGACTTGGTTCTTAAAAATGTACCGAACGAAACACTACCTTATATACGAAGCTTACCTTGTTTGATGAGAGTAAAAAGTTTCAATTGTTTACATATTCTTAGTCTAAAAGGAAATTCACAGTTGATTTAAACAGGGCAAGGCCTAAGAGAAAGTGAAAGTCATTCTGGATGATTGAATTTGAACATTACTGACATAATTTCATAATTCTGACCATTTATATATATTTGAACTACATGATTTCCCTTTTCCGTTTTTTTACCGTAAATTGATTTGAAGTATAAGCAAATAGACGTAAATACACATTTGCCAAAAGTCAGATGACTATGGTTTTTATTTGGATATTTCTTTTAAACCATTCATAAAAAAAATGAACTGGTGTAAGCTTAATTAAACTTGTACACTGTCATTTATGAATGTTTTATTTCATTATTATAAGGAAATTATTCAAATTTCAAGCCAATTGTACAGATTTGGAGCGAGAACTCAATGCCCCCTTTTCAACAAATTATGTATATGTGCATACAGAAACACAAAAACTAAAAACCAGCTGAAAATTTCACATGCATTTTGTTAGTAATTTAGTACAAATCTATTTGGTATCTCTAAAGGGCCAAGAGCCGTTGAGTAGAACTAACATAATTACATCTTTTATATATATAGTACAAAAAACGAAGCATGTGTACTTAGGTTGCTGATATATACAACAACGGAGCCACGACACTGCCTTTCTAATAAACAGAAAGGGCATTCAACTTGGTAGATTTTCTCTTTTCTTTTTATAAACTCACCAGTCCAACGTAATATTTCGAGAAAGGTACAGACTATCAATGTATTCTATAATCGGAAGTGAGGCAGCAATATACCTTTTCATCTTCTTCTCGGCTGATTGCTCTGCGAAAACATTTATATGATGCTCTGTGAGATGGACTGGAACAAGAAAAATCTATCTAACTGATAATAGGATAAAGTTTGTTTAAAAACCCTTTGCTCACATCAGAATTTATGCAAATAATTCTTTTAATAAATTTGAAAAGAATTAAATAGAATATGCTAAAAAGGTAAGTTGTTTTAACACCAAAATGTAAGCCAATAATAAAATTCAAGTATACAGCGAATAGTAATAAGTTGTCTATAAAGTTCAGATAGAAAATTCAAAAGATGACTAACATGTTCGGGTTAACGACACTTTGAACAGTAAGTGATAACTTTTAAACAATAACTGCCAACATACATAGGGTTTTAGTTTTTTCAATGTATTCTCTTGAATAGAAATAGATTAGCTCACTCCATGAGCTTATAGGACCTTATCTGTCACGTCGGAACAAATGTTTTCTAAAAATTTAATTGGATATTAAGTAATAGTGATTTTAATTCTAGTAGGATTTTATTGTTTTTTCATTTTCTCTCTCTCTCTTATCATTAGCCTATTTAGAAATAAAAACAATTATTTGACACGCACAATTTTTTTATATTTATTTAATATTATGCTTCACTATCTTTTATTTTTTTTAAGGATAAAAATTTATTTTTTTATAACTATTTTACTCCTGTCATATATATATATATATATATATATATATATATATATATATATATATATATATATATATATATATATATATATTAAATGAATGTGAATGTATGTTTTTCTAAAGTTAACTAAAAATATACTTATTTTAAAATAACTATTATAAAAATAAATGGTTAAATATGTTTTTTTTTTTAAATTAAAATCAATTTTTGCTAAAATTTTAAATTAATTTAATCTTTCAATGTATTTATTTAATTTTTTTAACTAAATTTTTTTAAATTTATTTGATCTTTCGAATATATCATAAAACAGTATTTAAAACATCAAGTAAATTTAATAAAATTGGGTAAAAATAACTAAATTTATTCGATTAAATTAAATCAAGATTTAAGAGAAATACTATTTTCAAATGAGAAAAACATATTTAATCTTAAACTAAAATTCTAACAAATGCACCGGACAGTTTCTGGAAAAGTCAAACCGTACTTTAAAAAAAAAGCTATTACAACTTAAATTTTTTAAATAAATCAATATCTATACAAACAACACTATATTCAACCCATTCTGTTCCATCACTAATATAACTATTTAAATATATCATATATTTGATTATATATACTTAATAAGCACACCAGGGAACATAATAAAACAATGCAAATTACCTGTTTCATTGAGCTTCATCAAAAGTTGTTCTCTCGTTGGAAGTGTATACATCCCAGCGTACACAGCTGTTCGTACCGCCCATGTGTGGTATGGTGCACATACCTGCCCATAAGCTGTTGAAGCCACGTCTTTTAGAGAAGAATCTCTGAAAATACCAAACTACAAATCAGATGCCACAACTACCCACAAGGCACTAACATTAAGAAAACAAAATGATAGAATTTATGAAGCTGTGATTCAACGCAGGTGAAACTAAACAGACAGGAAAACGGTAATCTTTTCTTTTCGGAAAAAGGTTCTTTTCATTTGACAGTCTTTATAGGTGAAAAATGATTTTAACAAAAAGCTAACTTTTGTATTTAAAAAATAATAATAAAAGCTGGTGAGAGATGGTGCCCAATGATTGTATAAAGAATTATAGTGTAAAAGTACTATTATAATTTCTTTTCCAATATTTCATACGGAAAATTCAGCATTGTATTTATGTTTTTGTACACAAAAAGGGTTTCTTACTCAGTAGACAAAAGTTGTTCGAATATAGCTCTGACGAGATCAAGACCCTGTCGAACTCTACGCAGATTACGGGAATAGCTTCCAGAGGTTTTCACTGTATCATTGCCAACATCAACTTCAAGAATATCTTGTAGAGTGGGACATGTCTTTGATGCTTCCAATAGTCCTTCTAGCTGATCATATCAACATCGTAATTCATAACTTTAGGACCATGTCAGAAATTCAAATTGAGAAAGAAAACCCGATGAAATGAAAATTTTGGGAGGTAAAGCAGAGATGATGCACTGAATATAGAGAGAAATTAGTTGGATGAAAATTAACTCTGAAGAAACCAAATGTTTTACACAACCAGCATGGATCAAGTGTCATAAAACAGTGAACAGAAAAGCTTTTGGAGTAATATATTTAAAACCTTGAATGTGTATCAAAGAAATCACCAAACATGAACCTGAAGTAAAATGTAGGAGCTACCACCAATGTTATATGTTAATTGCAATAACACCACTCGGACTTTCTGAGTGCATCTCCATTAAGAACGATGGGGAGGAGGATATCAAAGAATCCCAATTCAATATGATATAAAAAAATTAAAGGAAAAAGCAAAGATAACATGATTTTGACCACAAGGAGTAACTCAAGGAAAAGGGAGATAGAAAAAAAAAACTAAATTCTGCAATCATGACTTTCAGTTTTATCATTTTTCACATGCACCATTTATCCCGTGTTCATTCGTCCAAATCTGGAATTCAATTATTAAAAAAACATTTTAAACAAAATAAAACTACAAGATTTCTTTTTGTTTATTTTCCTAAATATCCACCTTCCAAATAAATTTTGTTAGAGACACAATTCGACACTATACATATTCTCCAGAAAAAAAAAAACCCCGTAACCTGATTGATCCCGTCATGAAAACCCAACTCTCCTCCTTAAATCAAAAACCACCAGTTATTAATTAGAAAAAAACAAATCACACTGATATTCCACGAGATTATCTTCAAAATTATAAATTATACAATTCTGTATGAAATTCATACAGAGAGTCCGTTAGAGTAATTTGTTAAAGAAAAGAGTTAAATGGAAATAACTACATATGACTTTATCGAATGAGGACCACAACGGTCAATTTGATGTGGCAGTTTTGAAGTTTGAAGAGAAGAAAGTACGATTTATGATGAAAGAAAGAAAGGAAAAGAAACCTTGGCGACGTATTCCAATTCAGCGAATTTGAAAGCGAGGCCGAGACAACGGAAGAGAACGGAGACGAGAGAGGCGACCTCGCAGAAATTGTCGAGGCGAATGTGGCGGCCGTCGCTATTCTCCTTCATCCACTTCGACAGCTCCTCAAACGCCTCTGCTATGGCCGTCAGAGGTTGTTCTATAACCTCGCCCTCGTCCATCTCGGGCATCCTATTCTTCCTTCGATCGCTGGATCGCTGGATCGCTTATCGATTCCTTTAATCTCAATGTGTTTGCGAACGTCTCAAATGTCAAAAAGGAATTGGAAGTCGAATTTGCAATGGTAAAAAGGAAAGCGCGTGTTTAGACGCTGAGGGAACATTCGCTACAAATGCGCTCTACCAGAAGATTCCTTTCAATTCATTTCCCTCAAACTCGTGAAAGACAACCGTCCACCGCTGCTAACTTCCTGCTCCCTTCGTATTCAACATTCGCGCGCCATCGCCTTCTTTTCATGCCTCTTTCTATTGGGCCCCGGCCCAGCCCATTCCCTTTTTATTGTAGTTTTGTAACACTTGTAAAAGTAGAGTGTTTCACTTTTAACATTCTCAAGTCTCATTATTATTCTACACTTTTAATTTTATAGAAAATTTTATTTTTAATTTTAATAAATATATTCTTATTTTTCTCTTTTTCTTGTTAAAAGAATTCTATATCACCTTAATAATAACTAAATTTAAAATTCAAATATTATTTAATATAATTTTATATTTTAATAATTATTAAAATATGATTTATGTTATAATAATAATTATATTAAAAATATAAAAATAAAATAATTAAAAATAAAAATAATAACAAAAAAGTAAATTATATTAAATAAAATATTTAATATATTCAAATATATTAAATTATATTAAAATATTAAATTAAATTAAATAATTATGAAAATTTAAATAATAAACAAAATTTTAAAACCGTTATTTATCAAATATGACAAATAAAATTATATTAAATAAAATATTTAAATATACTAAATTATATTAAAATATTAAATTAAATTAAATAATTATTAAAATTTATATAAAATAAAATTTTAAAAACCATTCTTTTTCGAATATGAATATCATATTTATAACTTATCGGATATCTATATCCGATTAACAAATTTTTTAAATTTTTTTTTTAAAATTTTAATAATTATTAAATTTAATTTAATATTTTAATATAATTTAATATATTTAAATATATTAAATATGATTTTAATATGATTTTTATTTTTATTTTTATTCTTATTTTAGTTATTATTTTTCAATTTTCTTAATAAAACTATTTTAAAAATATAAATTATTAAAATATAAAAATATAATAAGTAATATTATAATTTTTATTTAAGTTTAATATTTATTAAATTTTAAATGAAAAAGCAAAGTATTAACATATTTTATAGATTTTAATATATAAATAAGTTTTTCAAAATTTTCATTTTTATTTAAAATTTAATAATTATTTAATTTATTTTAATATTTTATTATAATTTAATATATTTGAATATATTAAATCAAATTTATTTTTATTATTTATTATTATTATTATTTATATTATTTTATTTTTATGTTTTTAACATAACTATTATTATAATATAAATTATATTGTAATAATTATTAAAATACAAAATTATTTTAAATAATATTTAAATTTTAAAATAAATTAAATTAAATTATTATTAAGGTAGTGAAGATTGTTTTTAATAAAAAAGAAAAGAAAATGAAAAAATATTTATTAAAGTTAAAAATAAAGTTTTGAAAAAGTTGGAGGTGCAGGATGAGATGTCAGAAGGTTAAAAGTGAAATTTTTAGAGTGCAGGATGAGATCTTGGAAGTGTAGGATGAAACACACGTAAAAGTATGGTTCGAAAGTTTTTTAAAACAGATTTAAATTTACGAAATATGATAATATACGAAAGATATTTTTTTTTCAAAATAAAACATGATCCAAATCATTTATGCAGTTACTAAATTATTTCATGAACATGCAATTTTATCTGTGCTCTTATATTAAATAGATTCATAACAATTATCATATGAGAAAATAACATATAATAGTTAGCTAATGTAAAATAATTTATGGTGTACATATTCAGTTATATTTTAGATTCCTATCATATATGTAAGCAACAATTCTTATCTCAAAATAAAGCTTCCAACTTTCATAATTACGGAGGTCTAACAAAAATAATATGCATCCCACATCATAGAAAAGGTCTAAGGAATAACTATGCATTCAGGAAGATAAAAGTCAATTGAAAACATCACTAATACTTAACATTGGGTTTATTTATTTATTTATTTATTCTTGGTAATTTGTAAGGTGGATAAGAATGAGTAACATATAATGAGGGAGATGGATTGATCAGAATACTAATTATTTGTCAGGCATAGGTGGACTAAAAAAAAGTACTACCGATTTTTGGTCAGGCAGGGAAAGTTGATGACGTGTCGGAGTCTTTAGGAGCGGTGGTGATTCAACGGGTAACAATCACTAGTTCCAACAACACGGGTCAACACTACTTAAAACCGCGTGTCAGATCAAAATCTATTTTGACTATTTTTGCAAATCAAATTATTTTGTAGACCAAACAACAATAGCCACTATACTTCCAGAAACCAAAAACTCAAATTAATTATTGCAACCAGTGGCTTTGTATTGAAGTCTACATGGCAGTAAGTACACTGAACGAGGCACATATTTGATTTACAAGTTAAATCATGTTTACATTAATTATACACAGTTATCCCAGTTCATTTCTTCGTCACCTCGTACAAAGTTACAAAAGTTTTATAACTGTTAACGGAAAAAAAGTGTATGATAAGAAACTTTCAGAATATAGTTTATTTGATTTTTTATAAATTCATAACATTTTAACTAATTCCGAACCTATACGTATTAATTTTTACAATACTCAACATGACAACTACTTTAAAATTATTTGCACGTACTCCATAGAGGATTAATTTGCCATCTATGATGAACTAGGGACTTAAAAAGCATGCAGAATGAGAAACGTTAGAAGTAGATGGGATGCACAAAGGCCCAAATATAAGATGGGGGCAAACAACTATGTATATGAATACTAAAAATCTCGAGGGACAGGGAGGAAATGATAAATACAAGGGCAATAATAAAGGAGAGGCTAAAACTTATCCACTTGAGATTGTCATTATCAAACATGAACTCATTAAACATGGAGTGTAACAAAGACCCATTGAGAGAAAAAGTTGAAAAGAAATAATTTGGCAAATTGGAAACGAGATCTATTGTTCATCGAACTCGTGCATGTGATCTAAAAGGTAGTTGGCAGCCAATTCCTCATTTTTGTTACAAGCGAAGTACACCTCCAATACGATCGCACGATCAAAACCCATTGCTTCAAGCTGAAAACAAAAACCACAACTCATTATTATAAATTTTAGACGACACAAGAGCTAATCAACATGTTAGCCGCTCCTGCTCCCCAGAAACAGTTGGCGTCTGTTAAAAGGT
This sequence comes from Vigna umbellata, assembly GCF_029865625.1. Taxonomy (NCBI): domain Eukaryota; kingdom Viridiplantae; phylum Streptophyta; class Magnoliopsida; order Fabales; family Fabaceae; genus Vigna; species Vigna umbellata. Next base: position 46,712,899 of record NC_142172.1, on the reverse strand, counting down.
ACTCACTGATAATGTCATTTAAACAAACTATAACTATCAGCATATACATCACATCCTAACAAAAAGTCAAACTTACACGTTCAATAGCTTGGCGCTCCTCAGGAGTGACAGTCACTGCTTGAGGCATGCCACCAGCCAGCTGCCCCAATATATTCCTGAAGCACATTAAATGCAAAACATAATTCAGTGAACATGCAAAAAGATAGTCAGAAAAGATAACAACACCTTCCCCTCCTATCCACACACAAACGCAAAATTACAAAAAAACATCAGATGATGATCCCTTACCCTTCGCCACCTTCCACAGGTTCATTTATCAGGCGAAGGAAATCAGCTTGATGATCTCGAATCAACCTCATAAGATGAGGATTTTGTTTGCCGAGTTCCTGTAGCATAGGCTGCAGCAAGAACAAGAATCAGGGAACTACGAAGACAGCATATGAAACAGTGATACACTACTGAGCAAAGAAGAAAACCTGTAATATTTGTGGATTAGCCTGCACCATAGCCCGCAAGGCTTGGAACTGAAATGCAAATGAACATAATTGAAATATCTATTTAAAACATATCTATGAAGCAAAGAAATTCAGAGGTAAATGAAGAGAAAGATAATAGATACTTGTTGACTGTTGCGTAGAAAATCCAATGAGCCAGCACCAGCAGCACCAGAACCCACATTGGGAAGTCCCTGTTACACAAAGTTCAATATACAACAACCCAAAGCTTTCATTCTCTTCAATAATAAAAAAATGTAATAGCTACCTGCGGAAAAAGGTCTAAAGGATTAGCATTAGGCCCAGTTGAGGTAACCGGAGCAGGTTGTGCTGTTTGTGGAGCAGCAGCGGCAGGAGGATTTGCGGGTTGAGCACCTGCAGGCGCTCTGGCTACAAGTGGAGCTTCAGCTTGTTCAGGGATACCCTAACGTTGATGAATGATATTTGGATTAAAAAAGGAAAGATGGCAAGAAAATATCCCAAAAGAAAAGAGTCCACCTTCCACCCAAATAACTACTATACTAAACTAAGCTAAATAAATGACCGAGAAACTTGGAGGACAAAATCATCAAGCACAGTATTTAAAGTCTAAAATTCACATACTGAATACAAATATTCAACAGCTCTCTCAGGGTTGTTATAGGCAGCTCGAAGAGCACGGACAACAGTATCCCTGTCCCAGCTCCCTCCACCCATGTCAATAATTTGCTGAATAGTTCCCTCCAAATTGCTTCCAGCAACGAGATTGGATGCCGCCTGCCCATAGATATCAGACCCCTCCCTGCTTCAAAAAGACATTCTTTTAGCAACAAAATCGAAGAGAAGAATCAAGCAAGTTGAAGAGTTCTGTCTTTCAGGATACAAAAATAACAGCAACTTTAAACTCTACACTCCACACATGGCAGGAAGCAAAACACATACACAGGAGTTCCTGAAGAAATAGAAACAGGAGGTGGAACTGAAGGTGTAGATACAGGTGCAGAAACAGTTGCCGGCCTGTCAAATTGAAATGAAGCCTTTACATAGCACATAATACACATTAAAATAGTTCAAATTGACATTTATCTAAACAAATAAAAAAATATCCTAGAAAGATTAGCCACTCACGGTGCCTCAGTTGCAGCTGGAGCTTGAGGCGCTGTTGACACTGGCGCTGTTGAAGTAGGAGGTGCACTGGTCTGTGGTGTCTGCAATGAATACATAACTTTTAGAGAATGTTTAGATGATGCATAAGAGACATTATGCTTGTCTAACCATGTCCCATGAGAGGGTAAAGCCTAAATGATAGAAATATTGCAAAAACTTATTACATTGAAAAAATGTTCTCACCTTGGTCGATGGTGCAGCTGAAGTAGTAGATCCTTCACCAGAAGTGCTCTTACTCTAGCATGTTTTAAACATAATTCTAATTTAGGGCAACATAAACTAATAAAATGGTGAAACAGAATATGCAACATAATATCATTTAAAAAAAAGATAAAATAAAATAAATGAACCAAAGAAAACTACCTTTGATAGCATAATTACAATGAAACTATTTTCAGCTACGTTATTCTCCTCCAAGGTAGTAGCATCCTTCAGAACTTTCCCTTGGTGAATTAGCATTTGCTGGGCAGCAGGATAGACATCTGCACCCTGAATAGTTTCAATACTTTTCTTCACTTCAGAAACCTGAAAAGAATATCCACAATTAAAAATAATGTGACAAATCAGTTATTGATGTTAAGAAAAACCAGAAGAAAGTAGAAGTGAATCACAAAGCCCATAAAATTAAAAGATGAAGCGTTGACATATTTGATGATATAGAACTCCACATTTAGGTCATATCAAGCATTTTGAAAAATTCCATTGTTAGAAGCGTGCAACACCGAAAAAGACTAAAAAACGCTCATTATTCACACATATCTATTCACATATCAATTGCAGTCCTAGTTACCAAGACAACACCCATTCTGACAATAAGGTAATAAGTCAGTTTTGGAGCAAGTGTTAGCGGTGGCAGTAAGATAAGTCGGGTATTTAAATCTCCATAAATATGAGCATCAATTAGAAATTAAAATGTGTACTTATCAAGATTTCTTCTTATAGTACAAACTGGTTTGATATTCCTAAGAAGTAATACTCCAGATATTGTCAATGCAGAACTTATTCACTATCACATGCCAAGAATCCCAAACTTATTAGAAAGATCTCCCACTAATAATAGAATCCAGAGGAGCATCGATAAAAAAGTTTGCCACTAATTCACAGGAGCAATGAACCGGAAGACAAAAGTTATTAAAAATAAGGTTATCTAGTTAGAGAATGTTATGACGAGAATAACACACTCCATTCGTTTCCAGCATATTCCAAATACCAAATCAATCGTCACTCCGAAAAAGCAGGAATTAACTTTCAAGTAATAAATTAAATCCAAATTGGCATCAAAATTAAATTATAATTCAAATAAGCGAAACCCTAATTAACACTCAATTTCAGGGCTCTAAAAGGAGAGGAAACTTTTGGGACAATTCAAGAACGGGACGCAATTACCGACCTAAATAGAAAAACCAAATTCATAAGAAATCCAAATCGACAAAGTCTGGAGTAACAAACCGTGTTCTGAGGCTGCACTTCGATTTCGAAGTGAGTGCCTTTGAGAGTCTTCACGAAAACCTTCATCTTCGTCACCGCTATCGTAATAAGGCGCCACGAACAGCGTCAAGTCACGCCGGCACGGTAAAGTTCCGCCGATCCGAAGACACCAATGACAACTTTGTAAAGAAGAAAGGAACAAGAGAGAGTGAGCAAAGCGTAACAATGTGATGAAAAAACCTCCTTTTACTGAAATAAATAAATAAATACTGAAATAAATAAATAAATAATTGGAGATATGATATGATATACCGAAAATATGCTAGTTTATGTTAGTGGTTGAAAGAGGACTATCACGCGCTTTTTGGAGCGTGATTAGACGCGGATCTTCAATTGCTAGATTGGTGACGTGGACTATGCAGAAGAATTGGGTTAACGTGGAAGAAAGATGGATGGGAGTTGAGATGAAGAGAATTAGCTAGATTTTTGTGTGTTGTATTGTGTCTTACTATAAACCTTTTATAAATCTTTAGATGATGTGTTTGTTTTTAAGATAAATATTATTATTATTTTTTAAGATTAATATCATAGATTTTGTTATGGATCACTGTATAATAATAGTTTTTATATTATTTAAGATAAAGATTAATACTATTATTGTTTTTGTTTTTTTCAACATTAAATATGTTTAATGAGTTATTATTGCTACAATCAATTATCTATTCTCTTCTATATTTTGTTTATATATTATTTAAGATAAAGATTAATATTATTACTTCTTTTTTTCAACCTTAAATATATTTAATCTGTTATTATTATTATAGTCCATTATCTATTCTCTCCTACATATAATAAATCCCTGTTTATTTATTATTCTTATATCACTTATATTACATGGCTAAGTAAATAAAAATATATATAATAGGATTTATATTATCTAAAAAATGCTAATAGGCAGTATTTGAGTGAGACTATCGACACTTTGGGATGATTTCACGCGCTTGGGCTTTTAGGTTAAATAATCCGTCAATATATTTGGATGTGCATTCTCAAAAAAATACAAAATATGATGCCAAAGATATTTTTAAGGGATTTTGTCACTTATAAATTTTAAATAAAAATAAAAATGTACTTTTAGGACATTTTGTATGTATAAAATATTACAATAAATTTATATTTCTAAAACATAAATTTAAATATTATTTTTTAATAAATAATCTTATTAACAAATTCTCATTAAATTTGTTATATACCACTAATAATGGTAAAATGTTTTTCAAAAATATATTATGTAAGAAACCTTTCTTCTTTTGTTTTAAAAATATATATAATGTGATCCCATTTTAACATTTTTTTAATATGTCAATTATGAAAAATATTGTTCATGGTTTCTTAACAAATAATTATAATAGTAGCTCTATGTTAAATAAAAATATGTATGTGTTGAATTTGTGGAATAATTTATAGGGTCTTCGTGAAAAAATATTGTATTGATTTATAAAAGTACACCGTATAAAGAGACAAACCAGTTTAGCTAACCAAAATAAAAAGTTTCCATATAAGGAAATTAAGTTAATAATACATGGTTTCAAATATTGTTCGACAATACCTAACTAATAATTTAATTCTTTAATTTCCTTTGTTTTCAAATTATCTAGGAAATACTTTAATTTTAAAGCTGTTGTAGTGATTTTTCAAATTAGTATAATGTTGTTAATGGTTAATCTCATCGTAATTGGTATTTGGGAACTTTATTTTAATTGACAGGGTTCTGGTTTTCAATTTTGTTTATATATTATAAGAATAAATATAAAAATATTAATGATAGTATATTTAACCTATTAAAAACTATATATATAACCCATTTAAGCATAGTTTTATTTTCTAACTTGTGACACACAATTATTAAACTAAAATTAAAGTGGAAAAAAAATATAACCCATTAAACGCAATTTGAATTCGTTTAAGTGAATCATGATTCATTGACCTATATCTAAAAAAATTATATTTTTTTCAATCCAACCTTAAACTCATTTGTGAGTTATTCAATTTGAGGGTTTGAATTCATTTCGTGAACTATGATAAACAAAGTGTTTCTTATTAAATTAGTATTTGTTTTTAAACAGAAGAATAGTCACAGATATTTTTTCTAGCATTTGTATTATTCAAATAATAATAGTTACTTTGTGGATATTTACCAAAGTCTACGTGTATAAAGAATGAGCAAAAGAACATTATTGTCAAAATAAATGGTTGATATGAGATCAGTTAACCAATTTAACCGATCTCTTGGGTGTACATGGTACTTGGGTATTTGTGTATAATAAAGGGGTTTGTAGTTTTGTCACAACAAAATTGTACAAGAATTATTTGCAATTTTGTCTAAAAAAAATTAGAAAAAAGGTTTGCAATTTTGTCAAGAAAAAATTGAATGAAAATATTTGGAATTCTATAAAAAAAAAAATTGTTGTATAAGATTTATAGTTTTATCCACACGTTGTAAAAAATATATATATACGAAAGTTTACATTTTTTTCCAAAAAAATTATTATATATTGAAAAATAATATTTTTGTCTGAGTATTCGTAAATATACGTCTTGAGCGTCGAATTACGTTAAATTTTTTCTTGTGTAATTTTATTTGATTTTTTCTCTTATGTGTGTGTTTCCGTCTGAAGATATCTTTTTCTTATTTCATGGTTTCCAAATTTTTTTATTCAAACTTCTAAGAACTCATTCTAAAAATGTATATGAACTATATTTATAGAAAAATGTTGCTCTAATTTTTTTTAAATGATTTGGTAATAAGATATGATTTTGTTTAACTAAAGTTTGTTTTAACCCACATAAATTACTATGAAGTTTATGGACCTTATGCTTACATCCTTTTGCACATGACCTAGTTAGTAGTTTTTGTATATGCACATCATTGGCACGAAAAAATCAATTAAAATCCAAGTTGATGCATTTGTCATCCTTTATTTGTTTGTAATAGTTATTACCATTTTCGCAATATTTGTTTTGCTGAGAGATTAAACACCTATACATAACTCACTTCATACTAATGTGAATAAACTTTTGTCATTAACCAATATAATTCAACTTGTATTTCCATTTAACTTAACAATAAATTAGCTTGGATGTTCCATTCTTTATAATGGATTTAATTTTAGTTTCCATTTTGAGTTTTTCACCACAATTTCAAAACTTATTTATGTTGCGCAATCAATTAGCATTCTTTTAATTAGATGGTGTTCTTCGTTAGTGATTACTTTAATATCATTGAGCTGTCATTAGTTCATTTCTTCTTCTTTATACTTATTATCTATTACATAAATTTTTCTTATAGTATAATTACAAACTTGTAGATTTTAAAACTTAACTCAATCTTACAAAACTGACTTATAATGTGAAGTTTATATATACTTATATAATGTAAACTTACCTAACTCTAATCAATATGAGATCTTCAACACCTCCTTCATGTCGATCTATATACATCTTGAGCGTTAAATTAGATATCAATGAATAATCTGATGGCACAATAAAGTTAAAGGAAGGGTTAATATGGTCATTAAGGGAAGGGTTTTGATAGGTGAAAACTCTCTTTCTAACCTAAAAACTACCTATTTCTTATGCTGAAATGTAAACAAAGCTTTACACAAGTTGACAGCTCCTACTTTACCCAGTTTAACGTCTTTAAATTCATCACGCACAAGCTTTACATCAAAATCACATTGCACCTCACAGTTAAATTAGTTTTCACATCAACACATATTATATACAATCAACTCAACGTATTAAATTTCTCAATCCAATACAATTTCACAATTCGATCAATAATTTATCATACGAACATTAATTAGAACTCGTCTATCAAACAAATAAAGTAAAACTAGTTTCCATTACCTTACACCGACGACACACAGCTTTAAGAACACTCTAATTACTTCTCAGACAAGGAATTTCTAGAAATACCTATAAATCACCAAATTGAAAAAAGAAAAGAGTTCTTAGGACCTTAGATTTACCAAGAAGCTAAAAAAAATCATAAGACACACATATAAGGGAACCTTCCATGCATTGACTTGATCAAAGAGCTTAAGAGCAAAAAGGAGCCGAAACTTACTTGCTCTATTGCAGAAAATGATCGGAAAGGAATGTAGACCTCGTCATTGTGGTCGATTAGGCACCTCCTAATCGACAAAAAGATGACTCAAGAGTTAAAACTCTTAGAGAGAAAATAGAGAACTCTAAAAAAGTGGTTTATAAATAAATGATACGTTTTAAAATAATGAAACTAGTTTAAACTATTTATATATAAACTATTTAATATTAAAATAACCGAGTTTCGCTATTTTTAAACTATCACCAGTTCTAAAATACGGAGTGAAAAAATATATATTTATCTTGCTACTTACTTTTCTATTATAGACTTCTTCCTAGTTTTTATTTTTTAATATATGTTTTACAAATACAATACTAATCTATTATCTTTATATTTTCTGTTTTTATATTTGATTATGCAAATCATAATAAGAAAGTTCTTAGTTTCTTAACTATTTTAAATAGTAGGATGATTTATATATATGCTCTTATGTGTTTGACAAACACACACATATATAATTTTAAATTATTAAATAAAATTTAATTGAAAATATTTATTAATATTTGGAGTACATTGTGAACAAATAATCTTGGGTTTTATAAAATATTCAATATATATATATATATATATATATATATATATAAATATAAATTTAATATTTTTTTATTATACTTATGAGACTCATATACTAAAATTTCAGTAATTATGCTTTCACTGTTTTGAAATATAACACTGAACTCTTGCTTGTATTTGGTGTTAAATAAAATTTATCTTTCAAATAAACTTTTGAGATGAACTAAATCATTTAATAGGTAACTTGTAGATTTTTAAATTTATATATTTCATAAATATTGAAAAATAGTATAATTTGTGTATGCTCAGATATAAAGATACTTACTTAAGAAAAATACTATAACAATTCAAATGGTCTATTATTCACATTTTTCACAACAATAAAAAAAAATCACCTAGTAAATTTAAAAATAAAAACCAGCAATTCAAATCTCATAATAATCGTCCACCTTCTCAAATATGTCTTCTTCTCTGGTAAAACAAAACTGTATTCTGTGCTACTTTTTTTTAAGGAAAATAGTACCCTGTGCTTGCCAATAAATATAAACTGATATGATCCATACTCGGCCCGTATCTAACGGGCCAGACTTGGGCCGAAGCTAGTTGCAAAAATCCTTCGCTATAGAATTTTTCTTCCTCTTTGCTCTTAGTTGTAATAATTTCTCTTCACAAAAATTAAAAATATACCCACTGAAGTATTTTCCAAATTATTTTTATGTGTGACTCGGAGAAAATACAAGCACCTTTTGCATAAACCAATGAAAATTATTTTTTTATAAATTAAAATAATAAAAATATATAGTGTATCTACACATAATTTATTTATCCCCTATAGGATGTATTCATAGACAAAAAATTATTAAAAAAAAATCGAATACGTCATACCAAAATCATTATTAAAATCATTTTTGAAAAGCTATTTATAAATTGTTTATATTAAATTTATTATACTGTTTTAAAAGCATATATTTATTTATCTTTCTTACTATCAAATAACTTCATATATAATTAAATAGTCGTATTATAACTTTGAAATAAGGCATTTTTTTTATTATAACACCTATACACAATTTATTCAACATGCATGTATTGTGAGAAAAATGTAACCGGTAACGAGTTTGCTTAGCGCAACAGTACAGCAGAAATACATTAGTCTTTTAAAAACTTGATGATGAAAGAGTTTTTCTTTTTAAATAAGCTATAGGTAAGACTTTGATCCAAATGGCAGCTTTGAACTGATGCAGATACAGGGAATGGTCTATATATGTAAAATAGAAGAAAAAAAGGTCATTGTTGAAACAGCTTAAACTAAAACGGTGACGTAAATGAAGCATTTATTATGAGTATACTTTTCAATAGTGGTGTGCAGCATCATTTTCCTTAACGAGATTAATCCATCTAATTCATTTTCTTTTATTTGGGTGTTAAGTCGTGTTGGATCAGTTAGGTTTACCTATCATTTATGCCTACCATTACTCTTCTCCATCGGTTCACATAACAAAGAATATGTAGAAAAGGAAAAGAAACCTAAAACCACGTCCTTTTCTGTCTTCTAAATACAAAGGGTTAATTCTTTTAGGTGTACTTTGCAAGAACATTTGTATTTTTGTATATTTTGTAAATCTGAGTTCACTTTTGTAGTAATTGAATAGCCGTTGAATTGGATTCCACTGTTAAAGTGCGGTGAGGTGTCAGCCACTTGTAAAGCTTATAGAAGCTACAACCAAAAATGGCCCAAGTAACAGGTACGTAAAATGTGCAAGAAATTTAAGCAATACACAAAAGTTAGGCCCAAAATCCACCATCCTCCTTTCTTCGTCTACCTCCAAGATTAACAATCTCATCATCACGTGCAATAATTGTCATTCTTCTTAATCGATTTAAACTATCTTTCACCTCCCAATATATATTCTTATTAACCAAGTCTACCAAACTTGTTTCTATGTTAAAAGTCCACGTAAACTCAATTTATACTATATAAAAAAATTATTACTTTTAAATATATTATTTCATATGCTGTTATGTTATTTTTGAACAATTATTGATATTTATTAAAATGATCGTTATACTTTTGAAAAGTAGTTCTGAAGAGACAGAATAAATAAAAAACTAAACACAAAATTGATTAAAAAAGAACTTCTAGAACATATTCCGACTCGGTTTTCATAAGCTCCTCCATCTTTTCTTTTCTATATATATTTTTTTCACTTTACATTTGTTTCTGGTTAAATCTTAAAATTATTTCCAGTTTTTTCTCCTTTGTTTAGATAAAGTTAATATCCATCAATTATCTTTTAAAGAGTGTACTTCACTTACATGGTATTTGATTGAGAGAAATTACTAGGAGAGGAGAGTGTAAAATTTGTATACAGTTGCATCTTTCTATGTAATTTCTTAAAGAAAGAGAACATAAACGAAATTAAAACTGTTTGAGAGTGAAGAATTTGTATAATTTTTCGTTTGGTTTTTTACGCTTGTATTGATTATTTTTCACGAGAAAGGGAAGAAAAACAGTGGGGAGTAAAATTTCAACATAGAAATGATAACTGTGTTGAATTCAAAAATATCGAAAACGTAAAATTTCTACACATTTTTTATTTTTTAATATTAAAATGTTCAAACAAATTAAAAGTAATCGAAGTACTTTTTATGAATTAATTATCAACGTTTTAAGCGTACTAACTAAAATATCCCTACTATATTTTAAAATGTAAACTTATATAAGTAGACATAGATATTACTTTTATTCTAGAAAATTAGAATGCCCATTCTGCTATCTTTTTAATAAAAGAAGTTATAATCCAAATTGTTCTCCTTTTTATAGAAAATAAAGCATAAAACAGATGAAAATAATTTTAAAAAATTGAAACCAAAGAAATTATCTATAATACTAATATCATTTAAAATCTAGAGTCTGAATTTCACATCTAATATAATCATCCCAGAGATTTTTTAAAATAGAATATTAGTTTGTTTTGTAATTACAATAACTGGAAAACAGTGAATATACCAACACTTTACTCTGAATTGTGTCCATATGGTTCCCAGTCAGAAACACTTCCTTCATAAAGTATTAGAAATATAACTAAGCAATTTCCTTTGCATCTGTTATCCTAAACTTCTTCTGTAATTCCCTTCATCACGAAAAAAGGGAACAAAAAACAGTGAAAAATATGTACATCTCTAATACCTTTTTCTTTTTTTCTTTTTTCCTTTTAATTAAATATCTATTGTGTGGGCAACGTCTCATGCCGCCATGTATCACAAAATTCGGTGGAATCATAATACACATCCGAGTGATCGAAAAGTTTCTCAAACGCAGCGTATTCGGTGGCAGTATCGCACTCGTAACCGAATCCCATTCCCAAATCAAACGAATCGTATCTTGAAATATGGTCCTCAAACTCCCACAACTCGCCGATTCCGGACGAGTCAGACGCCACTCGGATCAACTCATTCTCCTCGTTTTTATTCTCCGGCACCGACGAGCTTCCGGCAGGAGGAAGCCCTAGCTCGTCGTCGGAAGCCTCCAGGAGGTAACCGATCTGCGCCTGAGACTCGCCGGAACCTGACGTCACGCCAGAGATCTCCTCCTGCAGACTCTTCATGACGGAGTCAAGATCCTGTGTGGAAGGCGCATCGTCGGCGTCGTCGAAGAACTCGAGTAAATCGTCCCTGAGTCGCTTAGTCTCCGGCGATTCAAGAACCGAATCGTCCGAGTCATCTCGGACACGCTTCTTGCAACCGGAATCGCTATCACCCATACTTAGAAAGAAAGGCCAAAACGGTAGCGTTTTGGGAATTAGATTTAAGAGACACGTTTAATCGGTGGTGTTTCAACGAGAGTTGACACGGCGGGTTGTGGTGGCGAAGAGATCTCGTGAGGCTTATATATAAAGGGGGACAATGGAGAGAGAAAGAAAAGAAAGAAAGAGAGAGAGAGAAAGAAAGAGTACGGTGTAATGATGCTGACGACGCAGGCGCGTGGGACCGAATTCTTAGCCCATTACACACAGACTTTGATTTTGCCTTTTTGTTTTCATGTTTCTTATTTTTTATTTTAATATTTATTTTTAGCTTTTTATGGTTTTGTTTTGAAAAGAATATGGTGGCTGCTTTTTCCTTTTTTAAAATATTAAATGGAGTTGAATTTGGAGTTGGAGTCCGGGTCAGTTGCGTGGGTCCCACTCGCCTAGTCAATGACCGCTTTTGGTGCTTTATTCGGCCCGGTTCGGCTGGTGTTTTTTTAGGTGTTTTGGTTGGTACCAAAAGGAAAAGAAAAAGAAAAAACGGACAAAGCAAGGGTTAAGTGTGAGGGCGTTTTGGGAATTAAAGCTTTTGCTTTTTCAATTTTCATTATTCTTTTTTTAATTTTATATGAGATTTGAATAGACTTGGAAATTTCATTCAAAATTGCAAACTTGAGTTGGCCTTCTGAGAAGCTTTGAAATGAAAGGTTTACTTGAGTGATGGCAACGTCAATAAAATAAAATTAAAATTGCATTAAAAATGTCTACGATAATGCTGCCCACTATCACTGCCTCAATCAGTGGGTTACACCTATTCTTATCTCTCTTTCTTTATTATTTATCATTTTAACTATTCCTATTTGCAAAAAGATACACCTTTGCTTTCCAGATCTCAACGTTTCTCATGTGCTTCAAAACTCCTTTACTTCATTATCTTCCCTTAAAAACAACTATTTACTCTTTTAGAAATTTTACTAATAAAAAGAACAACTAAATCGTACATATACAGTAATTTACAATTACCAACCTTCTTAATTTTATATAATTCAAAATTAAGGCATTTAAAACTTTTCATTTTGCACTGTTTCAACCGAGTCCGTTTATTAATATGTATTATTGGTCATTTATAACCATATGTAAATTATATAATTTTTCTTAAATTTTTCAAAACAATTTTTTATTTATTTCCTAAATCTAGACGTTCTCATAAAATAAAATTATTATAGTATCCGTTAATTTTAATTTTTTATAAACATTCTTTTAGAGAATGCATTGCAGTTATATTTTTTAAATTGGTTAATAATTCTCATTTACTGTTATACAATATTTTCTATTTTCTATATTTAAAAATTAATACATCAATATAATAAAAAGAACATTACAAAAACACCAAATTAAGTTTGACAAATTAAAAAAAAAAAGTAACTTGATAAAATTACGGTCAAACCACCTATATTTTTGTTAATAATTTATAATACTTTTATAGCATATGAAATTTAACATATCTTCCCATACTCTCTACTCATGGTGATGCGTTACTTCTTATAATTAACAATGTTTTTATAACATATCTAGTTTGTAAAACTATTAAATAAATATCATATATCTCGTGCCCTTTCGAATTTGATGTATGTTTTTCAGTAAAATGTAGTTGTTAGTATTTAATGTTGTGATATGATATTTTTCTTAACATTAGTGATAAGAATTACTTATATTAATATAAGCAGATATTTGAAATGAATCACAATTTAGAAGTTAGTTATTATTTTTAGTTTATTTAAAAAAAATGGTGTTTAGATTTTGTGCATTAATTTTAATAACTTTTAATTAAATGTGTCAAAGAGTCAAACTATAAATTAACCTATTTCATTAAAAAAAATACTAAAATATATAGGCGTGGTATAATTCTTTTTATTTCAAATTATTATATTTAAAATTAAAATTAATTTCATAACCTAACATTTAAAATATATGTTTTTATTATAAATTTCGTAAATTAAAAATCATTATCAAAGCAAATTAAAAAAAATTTAATTTAAGATTATTGTCAAATCTAACTAAAATGGTGTGGTTGATAGACTCTAGAGATTATAACATGTTTAGTTAGGTATGGATATATTGTCTATTTCTTACCCGTCCAAAACAACTCTGTCATGTTGTACATCCTATTATCCACTAAAAAAATACTCATAAGTATTAAAAAAATTGTAGGCATCTATAAATACTCATGTTTAAATATAAAAAAAATTATATATATTCAAAATATAATAATTAATATTTTTATTAATAATTGTACTTTTATTTGAATTTCTTTTAAAAATATTCAAATAAAATTCAGCTAATAACAAATACATGCAAGTCAGATACCACAGTATTTGCCCATAAGTAAGTAAATAATAAAATATCCATACTAAATATCTAAAAATATCCATTTAATATTTATTTAAAATATTATCTACAAATATTCGCAGTTATGGATTTTCTTTTGCCATTTAATAAAACCTAAGGTCAAATTAAACCTAAAATTCATAACCTGATTAGAATATTATGAACTCGGTCCCTCACTTTAACTCTTTTTCCTTTCAACTAAATAGTAACAGCTACATATAATTATATTCCAGTTAACAACTATTAGAGTTATTTTTTAGTTAAAGTCATGCATTTAAATTTGGAGATTTAAAATTTTCATACAGATATTGGTGTGTGGGAATGTGATTAGAATATTATTAATATAAAAAATATAGATTTTTTGGATTTGATCCTTCAATTAACTAGCTACTACTATACCTATATATTCCTCCACAAATTTATCGAGTCAAATTCGTGTGGTCGTGCATGCCTTGTAGCATATCTTTAATAGTTGTGTATATTATTATCTTTTAATCCATAATATATTGGGTACATGATTTAAAATAAAATATCTTATCACTCTTTTATTTTTATTTTTTCATTTCCATACCTTGTATATTTTAAAATCTATTACAGCAAGATTCATACGTGCAATAATAGTATTTATTTGTCATATATTTTAAAATCTATTACAGCAAGATTCACACGTGCAATAATAGTATTTATTTGTCATATATTTTAAAATCTATTACAGCAAGATTCATACGTGAAATAATAGTATTTATTTGTCATATATTTTTTAGCAAATGATAATGTGTTCCTTAAAATGGTGAAACTAATAAAAGCATTCTGAAAAAAAATTGTAGTTGTTTAAATTATATGAAATGTAAACATATTTTCTTGTGTCTTCACTGTAAACTCAAATAAAACCACATGATCCGTGACTATAACGGAGTTATAAATCAAACCAAAAAATCATGTTGAGATTTTAGAAGGAATAAACTACTACGGAATAGTTTTGGAGAACATTTTTAACACATCACAATTTACAAAGACCCGATGCATGATTTACATTATATTTTGAAACAGGATAAAGGGTCAAATGATTATAAAAATATAAATTTTTGTATTTTTTTAAAAAAAAAGTAAATAAAAATAATATCAAATAAATATAAAAAATATAGATGTGTTAAATAATATTTTTCAAAAATATATTAACACTATTACAACGATATCTTTTTATAAAATGTTGAACGTAATTACATATTTAAGAATAAATCAAAACTAAATAATTTTGTTATTTTATTTGATTTTAAAACTTACTTAGAGAATGTTGCGTAGCTGATTATATTTTCAATTAGAATACTTTTTTTTTTCCAAAAAATGAGATCTTTGTGTTGTGTTTGCGTTCAATTTGATTAAGAAAAATAAATCGTGGTTATTGTATATTTGTAATGATATGTGAAATTATTGAAAAAGATTATTTATGTAAAGATCTAAAAAATAAAATTTTAAAAGTATAATGATTTAAAAATAATTCGATTATTTTAATATTAAAAGATTTTGATATAAATAGTTTTGTTAAGCAGAAATTTTGTTATTTTAAAATACATTATCTATAGAAATCATTTTTCTATAGTTATCTGACTTCTCTCTAACATCCTTAGCTGATCTGTTTGAAGATCATATACCATCTTAGTGATTATCGCAGTGAAATCTTCTAGTCTAACTGGTCGATCTTTCAAATAGAGTAAAGTGATTTTTTGTTTCTTTCTTTATCAGTTGTGTTTTTCTGCATGTTAGCTTTCTTTATTTTGCATGTGAAATTTGAGTCTTTTATAAAACTTTTTATTGATCAGTGATCCTAACGGTGTATTCTGATTGTGTTTCTATATGGTTCGTTAGAGGAAATATGAATTAATGTACATTGAATCTGTTTTAGGCTTTCTAGAGCAATTTGATCTTCTGTCAAATAAGAAAATCTAATATTTGTTTTAATTTGTGTTAAGAAGTATGAAGTTTTTATTTGTTAGGTTATGAGGATGATGTGTGATTAAATGTTGTTATTTGAGATAATTATTTAGTAATATCTGTGTTTGATGAGTGAATTTGGATGATTGGTGAATGTTATTCTGAATGATTGTGCTTTTGTTGTTTTAGAGGCCTAGAAGATACAAATCTATTTTAGATTTGAAAGTAGTAAAAATGAAATATTATCGGGTTGTTTTGCATTTAATTTGGTATTATCTTTGAATTATGTGTGATCTCTAAGATATATATTAAAGTTAAGAAGTATATTTCTTAAACATGACACTAAATATATGTGGGTGTTGAGATAACAACATAACAGTGAGTGACTAAATAAATCAACAAAATTTATTAAAAAGAGTTTTAATACTATATGTTATGAAATAGGTTATATTTAATTCAAACTTATGAAATTACTTCAAAAGATAATATTTACTATAAATTGGTTTTATTTTTAATTAATATAAGATTTTCAAAACTTATAATAGTTTAAGTTTTCTTATGATATTTATATTTTAAACCTGGCTTTGTTATTAGGTTAAATTTGTTAGTTTATGTTTAATGTATGTGTCTTGTTTACCCTCTTTTTTTTATCACATGAAATGGTTTTCCCTAATAACAAAAATAGTATAATGTGTGGAAAGAAATCCGAATTATAGGTAGTTGTAAAATTGTCTTACAATAGAGATGAGGTTGTGTAGTCAACAGTTGTTGCTAACTTGCTATTATGATAGCAAAGTAATTTGACTATTGTGATTGGTACCTTACTTGAAAGTGCAACAACGAAAACTAAATTGTTTTAAATTCTGGGGCAGATGGGTCAGTGTGTTAGAAAGTGAAACCCAAGTGGGAGCTGCGTTGGCTTAATTTATTGCTATAACAACACGTTATAGATCAGAAATGGAATAAAACTTAATCCTTAATGATTTGCTTAGGCCACACTATTAGGGGTGATAATAAATATCCATTCTAACACGCATTGTTTATTTATTGATTAAAATTCATTTAAAACTTTAAAAATAGAAAAATGTTTAAACAAGATATAAAATTTAATGGGTTTTGAATTAAAATGCGTTGGAATAGATTATATGTTAAGAGAGCTGTGAAAGATTTATGGTAGAAGAAAAGGTGGTTGGGTTTCTCAACCACCACGTGAAGGGAGGAATGAAGTAGGAGTAGTACCCAAAATAATATCTACAGTACCATTCTTTTAAGATTTTCTTAAATTAAACTAACATCCCCATTTTTCTAAATTATGCATAAATTTCTAATTTATTTTAAAAACATTTTATTATCTTCCATTATAATACATTATAATATAAATGTATTTCATAATTTTAAAAGCCCCACACATATCTTCTATGTAATCTTTTAGAGTCTATTATAAAAAAGAAGGGTGGCTATAAGAGTATCTTGAAAATATATGTTGAATGTTAGTGTAATTTACTCCAATATCTAACCAGTTCCCTCCATCGGCCCACAATGCAGGAACAACCACTTCCTCCATCCCCACTTCACATGTATGATTTTTTCATAGACTTTGTTTGTTTTTAAGGATGAATTAGAGAGAATATTTGTAATCAGGTAGAAATGCAAGATTCTTCTTATATTCATTTTGGAAAAGTATATTAATGTAATACTTCAGAAAGATAAAAATACCAGTGATGAATCATGGGTTGACCGCCACATGCTATTTTGATAACATTAAAATTATACTTTTATAATCCAAAACTACAAAGTATTTAAAAAGAGAAATTTCATTTATATATATATATATATATATACACACACACTGTATGACCACCGATCGATCCTCCAATAAAAAAATGACCATATGAAATAATCAATAATGACAATTAATCTAAGGAATAATGGTTTTTAATGGACAATTAATGAGAATAATAATTTCTAATGGACAATTAACGAGAATAATAGTCATTGATTGATAATTATTAGAAATAATATCATTTATTGGCAGTATAGTAAATGAGTCGGACGTAATCCTCCCATACAGCTAGGACAAGGAAAAGAGAAAAAATAACACAACTCGATAATGAAGTTGACAACTTTGAATACTTTGAGTCAAGGATCTCAACTTAACCGATATATATATATATATATATATATATATATATATATATATATATATATATATATATATATATATATATATATATATATATATATATATATATAAACACCAAACACCATTTTCATTAGTAGATTTTTTATCTTTTTTTCTTACTACTTATTTTTTGTATATTTATATTTACTTCTCTTTTATTTATTTCTTTCTTGTTTCTTTTCCTCTCAATTTATTTTCTTTAATTTATTTTTCTCTCAACACCTTTTATTTCATTCAACTTCTTCTCTTCAATTTAGTTTTATCTCAATTCTTCTTTAATTTCTTTCTTTCTCAATTCTTTAATTTATATATGACTGACTCACTTTTCTTTAACCTTTATTCTTTTTAACTTTTTTTCTCTTTATTAATTTCTTTTTTTATGTTTTTCTTTTTCTTTATATCTCTTTTTCATCATATTTCGAGATATCTTTTTCAATATCCATCAACATTTTTTTATCTTTATATTTTATTTTAAACACAAATTTTGGTTGACGAATTGGATGATAGTGGTTATAGCTTGCAAACTATATATAAGATGTATCAAAACCAAATTTTAAATAGTTGAAGATAATTGGTTGAATATATTTTCTAAATTTAAGTGTATGATGAATTGTTAATGTAAGTACACCTTGAGTTTAATTGATAAATTAAATATCTAGATTGGTTTTTGTGAATTTTTTAAGATTTTCACTAAAAAAAAGTTGTAACTTAAATTCTCTTCCATGTGATTGAATTTAAGATATATATTTATTTCAAATCGATTAATTTTGTATAATATTTTCATTAATTTTCTTTATCAATTCTTATTTTATCTTTAATAGTTTTTTTTCTCACTCTTGTAAATCTTTCACCATCATTCATTCCATTCTTCATCTACAATTTTCCAGTCTATTTTTCTTTTTTATTCTTCCATTTTTTTATCCTTAACAATAAAAAAATATCATAACTTTGATCCATAACATAAACAAATTATCTATAAATTTTGTTCTAATAATATATGCATAAAATACCTAAACACTTCAAATCAAGTTAAAAAATGTTTAGCATTCCACACGAATCCGTTTCGAGAACCCATGTCGAGTAAATTAAATTAATCATAAGACAGATGCATTGAAAACTTGTCCTTGAGAAACAATATCATAGGTCCACAAATTATTTTAAAAAGAACTATATAATATTTAGTCATATTATTTGGATAGATAGATGGAATTGTCGACCCACATCACACAGCCATACATAGGTAGCATTATTATAAGAAGAACGTATACATGATTAAATAAATAATTGATATGATATGAAAATCAAGATTAGATTTTCCTCTTCTTTTTTTCTTCAACATAGTTTGCATCAGTTTGATACTTTGAATTTGGTTCAAGTCTCGAAAACTTCTAGATAAAGATGTTTGTTGCAGTTCGTACTAACATGTGCTTCGATTCACTGGTGTTATCCATAAACAGATTGAAAGTACCAACTAACATAATTTTGGATTAATTATGACAGGTTTCACTTGTGTTAAAAATAATTTGAAATTTAAAATTATTTCTAGGTTAAAAAATAACCTTTTAAATTTTGATACCGAGTGAAAAATTGTCTTAAAATTTACTATTATCTATTTTTTTGCAAAATAAAACATCATTGGAAATATATCTTAAGTTAAATTAATTTAGAACTAAAATTTTCGGATACTCTTTCAAGCATATATTGTCAAAATGAACTAAATTCAACGAAGTATCTGAATTTAAAAAAATACAGGATGAATTAATACATAATAATTAGATGAAAAAGCTGCATGCTTGATAAATTAATTCATATACAAGTCTTATACTTTTGAGTTGGACTTGAACAATATTATCTTCTTAATCATGCTTAGAAGATGATAATCTAACTTTTATCTTAATTAATTTTTTTTATTTGATGGTTTAAGGCATGCCTTGGGTATATGGGACGTGGTTGTTTGGATTGTAACAAACGAATTCTAAAGTATCGTGTTTAACAATTTTAAACAATATCTGAAAAATGATCTTAAGAATATACTCATGCAAAACAAAAAACCTCTCTTTTATGCACCATCCATTCACTCTTTTTGCTCGTTTATCTACCAAGCCAAACACGCTCAACACGCGGAATGGTGAAAATATCTCACCAAAGTTATCAATCACTTTCAATCTTCTAAATTCATGAGTCTGATGTTAAGGATATTTTTTCATCGATTTTCTTCCATCTACAGACTCAGAAAATTAACATAAATATTTTATAATCAGATCAGCGTTTATTTAAATAAATTCATAAAGAGGTGGTTTTAAAATAGTTTATTTCTATTAGAAGTCAGTTTTTATATAAAAAAGTGCTTAAATTTTAAAATAATGGTCAAGGTTCTATAATTTAAAATTTCCCGATTTACGAAATAATTTACTATTTAAATTTCAGTTGATGTTCCAATCATCGAACTTATAATATGAATAACTAACTTTTACAAATTAATTGAAATTGAAGAAAAAAAAGTCTAAAGAAAAACAATGTAATGCTATCAATTCAAGATATCCACGATGATACTTGTCTAATATTTAAACCATTTAAGTTACTCTCACTGTGTCACGTCGTGTTAGCTCGTTCGTGAATAAATTTATTTAATAATAAAGTTTAGTGTAACAACCTTTTAGAATTGTTTATTTTTACTTTATTTTGGTTTTAAATTAAAATATTAACTTTAACAGGCGTAATTAAAAATATCAACTATTTTTATTTACTGTATAGAAAATACAAAGTTTACTTTTTAAAAAACTGTAATACTCGTGTAAATAAATCATTTTTAATGAGTCAAGTTTATAAATATTTCCCTTTTTAGCCTGGAAACAAATGTTTGATCAGTCTCCCTTCTTATCGTAATTGAAAGTTCTGTCATGGCTAAGGATGACAAAAAAAATTTGCGTCCGCGGATATTTCCGGATAAAATCCGTGACGGATAATTGATACCCGTAGATATTTACTACCCGCAACCCGCGGGTAGTGGATATTTTAATATCCGCTTATAAACAGGTCGGGTGCAGGTATTATACTATCCGTATCTGCGGATACCCGCTACCCGCAAAAAAAAAAATAAAAATTTAATTTATATTTTATTAAGTTAAATTTAATTAAAATTAACGTTAATTTATATTTTACAAGATTAAATTTAATTAAAATTGAATTTAAATTTATATTTAATTTAATTTATATTATATTATATATATTTTTTGTAATTCTATTTAAATTTTATTTTAATAATTTATTAAAATATATATTTTTTTAATATTTGCGGATTCGCGGATATCCACGGGTATCCGCGGGTTTTAAAATATCCGCGGATATTTTTTAAACGAGTATCCGTGCGGGTAGCGGGTCGGGTAGCGGGTATATTTTTTTCTGTCGGGTCGGGTTGCGGGTAGGCACTATTCGTGCCCGACCCGACTCGTTGTCATCCCTAGTCATGACTTTATTTCTAGACGTATTTGAAGAAAAAAAAAGTATATAAATTTAAAAAATTGAATTCTTTTAAAAGGAAGAATTTGTCTTTAAAAAATCTTTTGATGAAATAATATAAAACACATGATAATTATATGATATGACCATACCGAAGAGGATCGACCGCACAAGATTATAGAAATTATTAATTACTACAAATATTAATATAATTAAGTATTATTCAATTAAAATTATCGATAAATATTATTTATTAGGTAATTGATTTTGATTAGAAGTCATTAAAGATGAAAAGATAAGTAATTGTCTTTATTACGAATTTAAGATTGCATTTATCATGAATTTAAGATTTTGATGTCATTGATGCGTGAGAACATTTTTAACATGTACTGTTTTAAACTTGGATATCAAGAAAGCAAAAAAAATTAACTAAAAGTATTTAAAATAAATTAAGTTAAATTAAAAAAAAGTATGAGTGAGTGTTTTGTAGAAATTTTCAACCCAATAACCAAAAGAAACAATTAATAGAATAAAAAAGGAAATAAAATGAAAAGTGAAAATAAATAGCTAAAAGAAGTTAATAGTTGAAATAAAATATGTAAAAAAAATAGATTAAAAATGAGCATCCTTGTGAAAGACAGGGTAATTGGTTTGAAAGTTGCTTACGACTTTGGGTGATGAAGTATTCGCATTTACTTGGTTGTGAAGGAAGTGGGATTGATATTTAGCTAACTTTTGACAAAGCATTTGCCTATTTTAACATTTTCTGTGTTCTTGGGCTGTCATGTTATGGTTGTCCCTACAACCCAACTATCTATAATCTTCAAAGAAAAATTAGTCACAAAATATAATTTTCAAAGACGAATTAGTCGCAATATATATCAGTGTTATTCAAACCTCTTTCTCAATCAATCCATCTTGCTTCTTATCCCCGTTTTCCAACTTCAACTTAAAACTTTTAATTTCTCCCCATTTTGTCTTGTTCAACAGCTGAGTTTACCAGAATCAACCAATACCATTTCCAATTTATTCAATTTGCTGCAAAAATATTGCACTTTTGTTGAAACACCAACTGTTGTCATATTTGTGTTTATTTTCATATACAAGTTAAAATATTAAAAATATTTTAATATTAAAAATAAAAAATACTAATTTAATATAATTAAGTTAAAATATAAAAATTTAAAATTATATTTATTATCAATATACAAGATAATTATATATATATATATATATATATATATATATATATATATCTTTTTATTCGATAACCTACTTTTAAATTGTGTTTTAATTTAAAATTTTTATCCTTGAATATATGTTCTTGCTGTCGTGTGATTCTAAAAAATAAGAAATAAAATAAAAAGTAATATTTTTCAAAGATGTAAATGGAATAAAATAACCTTAATTTGAATGAAGATTTGGTCAAAGATGTAACAACCCAAAAATAGATAATTTTTATATGTAGAGTTTATATACTACCTATTAGATACAGAAGACATACATAACAAATTCATAATGTATAGCTACAGTTAATGTCAAGTTTTTTTTTTAAAATTAAATCTTTACGTAATTTAGTGTCAAAATTAAAAGATAGGACTATACAATTATAAAAGGAATTATACAAGATTTATGTACATTCGACTAAAAATTCAAAAATACCGCTAGATAAAAGAGAGTTCTTCTATGATTTATTCTCAGTTTTACTTGTAAACTCACCACTTTACACGATCATTATTATAAATGAGAGACATGAAGTAACACTAATAATAGAAAGAGTAAATTAATGATAATTTTAATTCTACACACTTTTCAAATTTCTATAATAGTGTAATTGTATTTAATTAAACAAACATATATTTTTTCTAGAAAAATTAAATTAATGATAATTTTAAATACACGTTTTTTTATCTTATTTTTATTTCTTTATGGAATTTTTATTCCTTCTCGCCTATACTTTTTATTTGAAAATATATTTTTTTAGCTTGTGCTTTCATTTCTTATACGTTTTTAATCTTTTTTCAAAAACCATTCCTAGTAACTAGAACGTAGCAAAACACGAATCATTTTTCTATCTATTTAAAACTAATTTGAGTAAGTTTTTTGTTTTTGATTAAAATATATTTTCGTTAAATTCTTTTATTTTTTACTATAAATATTTTACAGTTTTACTAACTTATCAATTGAAAAGTAGTTTGATTTTTTTTTATTGTTGTGCAAATATTTCATCATGTCTCCCAAAGTCTTTATGTTTTTTTAACTTCTATTGTTATTTATCTATAAATATTACAATTAATTGTTAGGTAAGTAAAACTGTTTGGAATCTAATTTTAAATCAATGAGATGTTGTTGATGAATTGTTGGTATTATGTTTTGAAGAGTTTTAGTTAAATTAGTTTTGATTATGATTTCATTAGTTTGAAACATGACTTTTGGTTTTGGATAATCAATTTGAGTTATACTTGTTTATATACTAATCAAATTGCGCATTGCACATTTTAAACATGTTGGAATGTATGAAATAGTTGCTTTTAGAATTGAGATTAATGTTCGGTAGTTTTTTTTTAAACAATAAATGTATGTATATTATTTTTTAAAATTAAATATGTTTTTAGTCATTAAATTTTGATATAAAATTATAATATATTTTTATTTAAAATTTTGATATATTTTAATTTCCAAACTTTAAATTAAATAAATATATCATATAGTTCGTATTAAAAAAAATTATATGTTTAACCACTTTAAAATATATTGAAATTATCTTTCCTATTCAATCCATTCTCACTTCGATAAAAACTATAAAATGTATTTAACATAAAATATTTTTAAAGATTAAAAAATTTATATTCATTCAAATTTTATTTTTTAAAACTAAAATATATTAAAATTGTGGATATAAATAAATTTTACTTTAATACCAAAATTCAGAAATTAATAACATATTTAACTTTTAAATTTTTTAAAATTCAATAACGTTAGAAATATATTACTTTTAAAATTCATAGTATTAGAAATATATTATTTTAAAAGCTCATAAAAGATGTAGGTTATTTTTATTATAAAAGAATAGCCTGAAAAGTCGTTTAATAAGAAGATAATAGACCCTGAGAAGCCCTAACTTAGGTGGAGCCTTTTTGCTCTAATTGTGTGAGTGTAGAGATTGTGGCGTCAAAATTAATGAAAAAGAAGAGAGAGTGAGTGTCTAATCAAATTCTCTGTACCAACATTTGG